>NC_057746.1:33317922-33325653 GCF_004010195.1 Chiloscyllium plagiosum | reverse complement strand
ACCAACACCCTGGAGTTGTTCAGGGAGAGGTGGGCGCTGCAGGGAGTGGAGTGCATCATTTCTCCCTCCAATTCTATTTTGATTTAGTCCCTACCCTCCCCTTCACTGTTTTTGATCACACAGCACTGCCCTTTGATGTGAAGGGCAGTGTTTGTCACTGGCCACCCGGGTGTTTTCCTATCTTCCTGGTGGTGGAATTTGAATAAAGATTCATGCACTGTGTCTTACACCTGCATGGGTGCTGGGGGAAAAAATAAGCACTACCGCACTTAGGTGGTAGTGTGGGGGTTAAAAGAGGAAAATAAATAAATAAATAAAAAAGAAAACACTGTGCCCTTCACTGTTTGATCACACAGCATTGCCCTTTGATGTGAAGGGCACTGCTTGTCACAGGCGTGTGTTTCTTTTCTTCCTGGTGGTGGAAATTTGAATGAAGATTTGTGCACCTTGTGCCTCTTGAGCCTGCTCCACCATTTAATAAGATCATGGCTGATCTGTTTGTGTTTTAATGTCACCTTCCCATCGTCCCCAACCAGCCTTGAATCCCTATTTAACACGAATCTATCCATCTCTGTCTTTGAGATATTTAATAACCCCACCTCCACAGCATTCTGAGGCAGAGAGTTCTGAAGTATAGAACCCTAAGACAAAAACATTCCCTTCTTCTCTGTCCTCAGAGGGTGAGCCCTAATGTTAATGCAGTGCCCTCTGGTCCTGGATTGGCCGAGAAGGGGAAACGTTCTTGTCACCTTCACCTTGTCAAGGTCATTCAGAGTCTGATATGCTTCAACTAATTCAATCTTCACTCTTCCTATCTCGAGTGGAAATAAGCTCAGTCTGTCTGACCTATTCTCAAAACTCACTCATTCCAGGTTTCAATCCAGTAAACCCTCTGTACTGTTTCTAACACATTTAAATTTTCCTTAAACAAGGACACCAAGGTTACACACAAAGGCTAAATCTCATCATATTTTGGCAAAGTGTTATTCTCAGTGGGTTTTCTTGGAGGGATTCTCTCTCTGTGAGCTCCAGCAGGTTTTCTCACACTACCGTCCCAAATGTGCCTCATTAACTCCCTGCCCTGTCCATGGGGCACTGCACTTGTCTGGTGTAAACTGGGCTCTGACACTCACTGTGGCCGGAAGAACTGGTCATTGCCGTTGTGTCCCGGGATACACTGGCATCACTGTCAGCAGTACCATCTTGAGACCCCCAAAGTGACCCCCAAAAGGATGCCATTTTGTGATCCACAAAGTCCCCAGATGTGTCATTCCCTGGCTCTCCTTGTCAGAATGCATGATGGATGTGACAGTCGAGAGTTCCTCTTCACTGTCTATGTCATGGCACGCAGCTATAACCCAGAGCTTCCCACAGCACAGAGGTGACGTGGTTAAAGCTGCCTGGCACCAACTGCGTATCCCCCTCCCAATCACTGTTTCAGCATCAGGCCACACACCTCAATGGCCCATACTCACAGCTTACAGGTTCCCCCACTGGAAGCCACAATCATTATTGGTCACTTTGGGAATCAATTAAGTATATCACTGATTATTTATGAATATTTTAATATGTTAAATTCATTGATGGAAAGGAACCTCTCCCTATTGATGAACTCTGCAGTGTTGTGATACAGCCGTCTCAGTTTGAGGTGTGTGCAGTTGATGGTGCCCACACTTGGGCAATGCCAGCTGTGTTGTTGAACCCTCCTGCTCAGGCTGCAGCACTGACCTTGTCACGGGGAAAGGAGGTGAAGTGGTGTAATCTGTTAGAGACTTTTGTGGGTGGACAATTGGGAAACCCCACACAAGACCATGTGGATCCCTGGATGGGGCCAGTCACATGACTAGCCATGATGTTACCATGATGGTTCCTGGGAGGTCCCAGGTCTCAGTCCAGCTGCTGGGTATAGTCCCGGGACATCCCCATCCAGCTCTGATACTGTATCTCACTCATCTGGACGAGATGGCATTGAGGATGAAGACTCTGGCCCTCCTCAGTCTGTGATATACCCCGAGGAACCCTTCAACAGTGACCTCTTCATCTGGTGGAGGCTGTTCAGCTTCTGCTGCAGGTTGCTGCTGGCTCAGGGTTTCCTGGTGCATCTGTCCCTCCTGTAACTCCCTGCCCCGTTGTTATATGTCAGCAACTGCAGGAATGATACCGGCTGTAGCTGGCTCCATCGGTCACACTGGCAATGACCCTGTGTCAGGAACATAGGAACAGAAGAGGTTCTTAGCAATGGGAACAGTCTACAGTCGCATCTCAGAGAAATTGCGGCTGAACATGTTCCTCTATCGAGTGAGACAATGTTGTGTCTGACAAGGAGGGCCATGGAATGACACATCTTGCCACTTTCACATGGGACCTTATTTCGAGGAGTGTTCCCCTGGTCAGACTGAAGAGAGGCAGCAGCTGCATGAGCCTGGTACCCTTCTCCCCCAGACCCACATCACCCACACAAACCATCATTGTATCTCAGAGAGTCTTCCATTATCCTGACAGTTCAGGTGGAGAAGGAATCAGCTCTGTGCCCCTTTGCACCCTCCCCTACCCCATTGAGGCCATGTTGGCAGTGACTGATCATCAACCCCCTCCCACAGCATCCCAGGGCCTCCCATGCCTGACCAACTCCTGCCTTGGTGTGAGAAACGAAGCTCACTCACTTCAATAATTTCAGTCCGAGACAAGATCTGAAGCAATCAGTATGTTTATTATACGCTTGCAAGCGTGGTGCCTGGAATAGGGCACACAGAGTTTAGCAAGTACCTATCTTATATAGGATTCACTACTCCAAACCCGGTGCCCATTACTATTGTTTATCTCTTGCCTTACCCGGCCTTGTGCATAACAAAGTACAAGTTTTACTTGGCCATTTCACCACATCCTGCTGTGGTCCATTGTTAGGTATATCCTCCTTCACTGCCATGTTTCCCCCACTTGTGACATTTCCTCCCATTCCTCAACCATATTGATCCTTAGGACATTTTAATTGTGGTTTGTTTACTTTATTTTTTCAGAAATGGGAAACAGATGCTTATAGCTACTGTTTGTACAAGCATATCTGGCTTAACCTACATCCTCACAGCACCTTATCTATTTGTCTGTAACATCTACCATTGTTTCAGGCATGTTTCATTCTTGTATGCACATTTTAGCTAATACAAAAACAATTATATATTTCTTCACATAGTTTTCATTCTTATTGACTCAGCTCTTGATTGAAACAATGAAACACTGGTGTGAGTTCACTTACCTTGCATAAGTAATTACAATTGCAGAAGTAACACTACTTTACCTATATCCCACACTTGGCATATCATCAACCACCACCCCACCACCCCCCCCACCCCCAAACAACGTCCGTGTCCCATCTGCATCCCAGGGTGCAGCCTACAATTCCCAGCATTTATCCCTCCAGCTCCATTCACTCACAGGACTCCATGATAAGGACCTCCCGCTCCCCAATTGCCATTCCCCCTGTGTGCAGGATTGACCATGGCCCACTCCTCAGGCTGCACTGAGTCTGACCCCTGACCATGACAGCTCCAAGTGGCTGACTGACCATAGCCCAGTCCCTGGACTGTGATTGGACACTGTCCATGACTGACTGCACTGGGACAACCTGGTTGACAGCAGCCTCACTGGACTCGACTGAGGACCACGCCCCTTGAACTTGAGGATGTGGCCATTTGCCTGAGGCACATGTAGTCTGTCTGCTGTCCCGGCAGATGGGCCGTGCTCTCGGTGGGAGATTGATGCTGCACTGTGCCGCACAGCAAGATGTCCAGCCCCTTGACTGACTCCTGCTGACAAGCTGCCTGGCTCTGTGCCTGCACCAGACTGTAAGGCAAGGCAGTAGGACTGGGAGCTTTAAAGTGGAACCGAGGGGGACAGAGTGCTAAAAGGGCAGGGAGAGGCTGGGATGCTGTGAGCATCCAGGGAGGTGCAGAGTGAGTGTGCACTGAGAGAGCTGGGAAACAGCCCTGAGGGAGCCTGGTCCAATCCGCGAGCTGGGTGACTGTCCCTGTGAGCAAAGTATCCTGGCAGCAGCATTCCAATGATAGTTACAGACCAGAAACAAAGTCAGACCAGCAAAGCAGACTGATTCTCTAGTTAAAAATTAATGAACAAATCTTATTTATCTTTTCTGTTTATCTTCCTACCTTGCCCTGCCTTTTTCTGGAATCTGTTTATAATGTTGCTGCTGGGATCAGGAAAGGAAACTGAAAGTATTTCACTGAACACTGATCACCATTTCACTTTGAGCACAAAGCACAGAGATTAATCCTTCACGATGGAAGCTGATCTTTCCTGTGCTGTCTGCCATGATCTGTATAAAGATCCTGTCTTACTCAACTGTGATCACAGCTTCTGTCGATCCTGTGTGACCCAGTACTGGGAGAAAGCTGACACTGCCTGCTGTCCTGTCTGTAGAAAGGAGACTTCCTCCATGAGCCTGAGACCCAACCGCACTCTCTCCAACATCGTGGAATCATTTGTAAAAGGCGGTAGAGGTGGTGAAATGCAGCAGGAATGCAGCCGACACAAGGAGAAACTGAAGATTTTCTGTAAAACTGATAATCAGCTCATCTGTCTTGTTTGCCAGTCTTCAAAAAGTCATCAAAACCACGAGGTGCTGCCAGTGGAAGAAGCTGCTGAAGAGTTTAAGGTGAGGAGACACTGAGTAAATTACAATACAGAATCCTGCAGGGATCATTCAAAGACTCAGGTTTGAGTGTCTCACACCGGTTATTATTCAAATAATTAGCGAATCTTTTTCCTTCCAATAAATCACAGAGTGTGGCAGATTCCCTTTAATCTAAACTTCCTGTTTACAATGACAAAAAAAACTTATAATTATCCAGTGCAGTGCTTTTAATCTAATAAAACATCCTACAGCTTTTCACAGGAGTGTTCTCAAATTACATTAGACACTAAGTCACATCAAGTGATGTTAGAACAATGATCAGAAGCTTGGTCAAAGAGGAGAGGTTTATCTTCCTGAGAGAGAACGAGAGAAAAGGAGACATTTAAATTCGAGAAGCTCAGGGCCTGGAATGCGAATGGTGGCGACACCGATGGGGGAGTGATTAAAATGGGGGTGTTCAAGAGGCCAGAATTGGATTAGAGGAGGTGATGAAAACAGAGAATGGAATCCTGAACAGGGAACATTCAGAGATTCAGGTTTGATCATCTTTCACTAATTATCCTTCAATTACTTCGCAGTTAGATGAAATTGTTCACTTGAGAACAACAATGAAAACATATATCTAATCAGTGCTTTAAGGTCATAAAACTTGCAAAGGCCCATATCGGGAATGTTATGAAGTGAACTTAGACACCAAACCACATCAGGTGACATGAGGGCCATGGACAGAACTTGGTCAAACAGGGAGAGGTTTATCCTTCTGAGACAGAGAGAGAGAGAGAGAGAGAGAGAGACAGAGAGACAAAGAGATTTTGGGAGGACATTCCAGAAGCTCAGGTCCTGGATGCTAAAGGTGTGGCCACCAATGTGGGGAGTGATGAAAATCGGGAATGCTCAGAATTTGACGAGATTGTGAGGCTGAAGGAGATTCCAGAGAAATGGGGAAGACAAGGCCAGGAAGAGATTTTAAAACAAGGATGTGGAAGGTTTAACATTCAGGTCTCTGGCACAGAGCCTGTCCCCGTTACTCAGAAGGGAAGGGTGAAGAAGAGCAGAGCAGTAGTAATTGGGGACTCGATAGTTCGGGGCACAGATAGGCGGTTTTGTGGGAACGAGAGAGACTCACGTTTGGTATGTTGCCCCCCAGGTGCAAGGGTACGTCATGTCTCTGATCGTGTTTTCCGGGCCCTGGAGGGGGAGGGGGAGCAACCCGAAGTCGTGGTCCACATTGGCACCAATGACATAGGTAGGAGGAGTGCCGAGGATGTTAGACAGACTTTCAGGGAGCTAGGTTGGAAGCTCAAAGTTAGAACGAACAGAGTTGTTGTCTCTGGTTTGTTACCCGTGCCACGTGATAGAGACTCGAGGAATAGGGAGAGAGAACAATTAAATGCGTGGCTGCAGGGATGGTGCAGGAGGGAGGGGTTCCAGTTTTTGGATAACTGGGGCTCTTTCTGGGGACGGTGGGACCTCTATAAACAGGATGGTCTACACCTGAACCTGAGGGGCACCAGTATCCTTGGGGGGAGGTTTGCTAGTGCTCTTGGGGGGGGTTTAAACTAACTCGGCAGGGGCATGGGAACCCAGATTGTAGCTTCAGGGTGCAGGGCCTGGAGTGTACGGAGGTTAGGAACATGGCGTCAGTTTCCAAGGAGGGTGTCTGTAAACAGGAAAGTGGCTTGAAGTGTGTATACTTCAATGCAAGAAGTATACGAAATAAGGTAGGTGAACTTGCAGCGTGGGTTGGTACCTGGGACTTCGATGTTGTGGCTATTACGGAGACATGGCTAGAACAGGGACAGGACTGGCTGTTGCAGGTTCCAGGATTTAAATGTTTGAGTAGGGGCAGAGGGGGGGGTAAAAGAGGGGGAGGTGTGGCATTGCTTGTCAAAGATAGTATTACAGTGGTGGAAAGGACGATGGATGAGGACTTGCCATCTGAGGTAGTTTGGGCTGAGGTTAGGAATAGGAAAGGTGAGGTCACCCTGTAAGGAGTCTTTTACAGGCCTCCTAATAGCCCTAGAATCATTGAAGAAAGGATAGGGAAGGTGATTCAGGAGATGAGTGACAGTAATAGGGTGGTTGTTATGGGGGACTTTAACTTGCCCTGATATTGATTGGGAAAGCTATAGCTCAAGTTCGTTAGATGGGTCAGTGTTTGTTCAATGTGTGCAGGAGAGTTTCCTGACACAATATGTAGACAGGCCAACAAGAGGTGAGGCCATACTGGATTTGGTTCTGGGTAACGAACCAGGCCAGGTGTTAGAATTAAAGGTAGGTGAGCACTTTGGGGATAGTGACCATAATACGGTGATTTTTACTCTCGTGATGGAGAGGGATAAGTGTATACTACAGGGCAAGAGTTATAGCTGGAGTCAGGGAAATTGTGATGCGGTGAGGCATGACTTAGGATGTGTGACTTGGAAAAGTAGACTCCAAGGCAAGAGTGTAAATGATATGTGGAACTTGTTCAAGGGGCAACTATTGAGTGTCCTTGATAATTATGTACCTGACAGGCAGGAAGGAAAGGGTCGTGCGAGGGAGCCGTGGTTTAATAAGGAATTGGAATCCCTTGTTAAATGGAAGAGGGCGGCCTATCTCAAGATGAGACATGAAGGTTCAATTGGGGCGATTGAGAGTTATAGGGTAGCCAGGAAGGACCTGAAGAGAGAGCTAAAAGCAGCAAGGAGGGGACATGAAAGGTCCTTAGTAGATAGGATTAGGGAAAACCCTAAGGCTTTCTATAGGTATGTCAGGAATAAAACAATGAGGGTAGGAATAGGTCCAGTCAAGGATAGTAGGGGGAAGTTGCGTGTGGAGGCGGAAGAGATTGGGGAGACACTGAATGAATACTTTTCTTCAGTATTCACTCAGGAACAGGGCATTGTCGTCGATGTGAATACGGAGTCACAAATAAGTAGAATGGATGGCTGTGAGGTATGTAGAGAAGAGGTGTTGGAAATCCTGGAAAAGGTGAAAATAGATAAGTCCCCTGGGCCTGATGGCATTTATCCTAGGATTCTCTGGGAAGCAAGGGAGGAGATTGCAGAGCCATTGGCCTTGATTTTTATGTCCTCGCTGTC
>NC_057746.1:33313866-33316517 GCF_004010195.1 Chiloscyllium plagiosum | reverse complement strand
TTAGTTCATGGAATGCCCTGCCAGTAGCAGTGGTGGACTCTCCCTCTTTATGGGCATTTAAGCGGGCATTGGATAGGTATATGGAGGATAGTGGGTTAGTATAGGTTAGGTGGGCTTGGATCGGCGCAACATCGAGGGCCAAAGGGCCTGTACTGCGCTGTATTGTTCTATGTTCTATGTTCTATTCAGGAGACTCCAATTATCCAAAGGAAGTGGTTCAGAACTCACCAAGATAGGTTTATGACATTTACTAAGAAACAACCATTCAGATATTCCACATGATATCAATAGGCAGATAGGCCAAGTGCCATATACCAGGTGAGAACAGTTTCCTGGTCCCAGATCAGACAGACGGATGGGGGAAGCAGGAGGAAGCTGGTCTCCATGGCTGACAGTGCAGTCTCCTCAGGACAGTTGACCTCAGCACCCTAACCTTTGGGACATTCTCAGGCTGCTCACATGGTGAGTGAGAGCCCGCCCTCCCCCCTCCTCAACACGGAGCGGCCCATCCTGCACACCCCATGACTGCTTCTCCTCTTCCTCACTCTGCCATGTGAAAGGAGGTTGTAACCTTGACCATGAGAGTGCATTCCATGTATGTGGCACGTAGCTCACTCTGACTCTCACTGTCCCAGTGACCCAGCCCTGTCACCTCGGAAAGAGTAACATGTATAAGGGATCCATCTCCATCTCCTCCTTATTCAGAGTCCCAGAGCAGTGTAGGCTCCTGCATGGCTTCATATGCAAGCACTGCCAAGCCTCCTCCTCCCTCCCTCCATCCACCCAAAGCTGCTGCATGGGAGTTACTGTATCGAGTGACCTGGCTGGGAGTTCAGGGTTCTGACAGTCTATCGCATGGCAGTGTTTAGTGAGCACTTCATGTGAGCCTTCAGTCCATAACTTATTGCTGACACAATGTCCAGTTTACAGTCAGTTTGGGATATTGTAGCTGTACATTAACTGAGTCTCCAGGGCTCAGGCCTCTCCTCTTCGCCCCATGCATTCTCTGTGAAGGACATTATCTTGAAGGTACTGAGAAGATGGTGAATCTTCAATTCTCACTGTAATCCTTCAACATGAATCCTCCCCCTCTAACTTCCCCAACAATACTTGATGATCTGATCCTTTCCTCTGTTCCCCACCCTCTGCTATGCTCCTCTCCCCCCGGTCTCTGTGTCTATTTCAGAATTTTCATTGACCTCCGAGCCCAGACCCATCCAGCTCCCTACTCCAGCCTAACCCTGACACTGCCCCTTGTCCAACTCCCCTACTCCCTCACCCTCACCAACACCCTCATTGTCACATTCAGTTCCTCACTCTGAACATGTAACTCCCACCCTTCCTTGCCCCTCCCCCCATGTCCCCATCACTTTCACTCTCCTTTCTGCATCTTCCAACCACATCCTTTAAGTTTTCTTCCCTGTCCCTGCCTTTCCCCCTTCCCACCATTATCTGGCCCTTTTCATTTCACACCCCTATTGTGTTAACCCCCTCCTGTCTGTCTCAGACCACATCTGTGCTTTTAACCAGCCTGGCTGCCTCACTTGGACAGGCTATTAGCCCTGGACCTGCTGCCTCCCTTTACTGCTCCATAACCCATTGGAGACGTCTGTTGTGACAGTGACTACTCCCAGGCTGGAGTCCCACTGTCCTCCTGGGTGGCTCCTGCTGTGACCGAGTTGTGAGCAGAGCTGTTAGTGCGGGGAGCTTGGTGTCAGGCAGACGAGGGACATATGGGAACGAAATTAAGCAGAAACCCATGAACCAGGGACAGAAGACACCATCAACAACCATAGAAACATAAATATTTACAGCACAGAGGGAGACTATTCATATGGTGGTGAAGTTTGAGAATTCTTGAACCCAGAGACCTGTGCCAGGTCAGTCACTGAGTATGTTCAAGACAGAGATCCAGCAATTTCTAGATAGTGATGGGATCAAGGGGATATGGGGATAGTGCAGGAAAAGGCACTGATGTAGATGATCAGCCCTGATCTAGAATGGCACAGCCCGGCCTGAGGGGCTGAATGGCCTACTCCTGCTCCAATGTGTCTGCTCAGCCTATTGTATCTGTGCTGGCAGATAAAGAGCCATCAGTCCTCCATCTGTCTCTTTAATAACCTTACCTTGCTGTGTTGCTACCTTCAGGAATCAGTGGACATGTTCTTCAAAGTCCTTCTGTGCCTCTACACCTCTCAGTATCTGACCAGTCATTGAGTATTCTCTCCAAATGCATCACCTTACACTTCTCCAGAATGAATTTCATTGACCACTTCTCTGGCTCTGTTTGTTACACTGAACACCATGAAGCAACATTTGTACTTTTATGGCCTTCATTTGATAAAACCAGAGAAAGTTCTGGAGCCTTGGAATATGTTTTAAATGTTGTTGTGGGCCAGACCAGACCCCCTCCAAACATTTTAAGAATATAGCCCAGACTCAAACTTTTTCAAAATTTCAAGGCAATTACACAGTGTCTGTCCCAGATCTGATGCAACTGATCAAACGACTTGACATTCAGCAAAACACAACTTATTGAAACACTGTCGTTAAAATACAACCAATGAAAGAGTCATTTAGAATAACTTAACTGTTGGAAAACTTAACCAAATAATCGATGCAGCAACTATTACTAATTAACTGCTCCAGTA
>NC_057746.1:33302303-33313366 GCF_004010195.1 Chiloscyllium plagiosum | reverse complement strand
TACCTGAATGTGGGACAATGTTTTCTCATAATCTCTTTTGACACTTTCACATTCCTTCTTCTTCTCCTGAATTGGCTTCAGGGAGGTTTCCAGTTCCTCCTGAACAAAACCATCAATTAATTCGCACATTTTCAGAAATACATTCCCCAAAAATGAAACATCATCAAATTGAAATTCATAATGGGCATAGCTTTAGGATGATTGGGGGAATGATTAAATCAAGTCAGAGAAAAACATTCAGTCAATTAGTGACATTTGTCTGGAATTTGCGGCCTAGTTTGATTGTGAAGGCATGAGAGATGTTGTAACCTGCAAGACTATGGGTCAGGGCCTGGAAGGTGGGATCAGTATGGGTGGCTAGTGTTTAAATTTGTATTTACACGGATTCAGAAATGATCAGCTGAATAGCCTCTTCCTGCATAACGTTCTCTGGTTTTATCAAATGAATGCCATAAAAGTACAAATGTTGCTTCATGGTGTTCAGTGTAACAAACAGAGCCAGAGAAGTGGTCAATGAAATTCATTTTGGAGAAGTGTAAGGTGATGCATTTGGAGAGAATACACAATGACTGGTCAGGTACTGAGAGGTGTAGAGGCACAGAAGGACTTTGAAGAACACGTCCACAGATTCCTGAAGGTAGCAACACGGCAAGGTAAGGTTATTAAAGAGACAGATGGAATCTTTATTTTATGGCCAGTGTATAAACTGTAAGAGCAGGATGTATACATTTGAATTGTAGAAATCATTAATGAGGCCACATTACAGGAAGGATGGGCCCACACCACAGCAGTGTGTTACCATGGAGAATTGTACACAGAAGGAAAGATGAAATAAACCAGGCCTGTTTCCTTTGGGATGGAGTTGTACTAAATTAAGAGAGGCGTTGTGAAAAATTGGATAGGAAGAACATAATTTCCTAAGTAATGATTTCATTGATCGAGTTAGTGGAACTGCTAAAACATTTGAGGGGAACTGAAAAACCTTTTCACAGGGTTTGGAGTTCACTGCCTGAAAGTGTGAGAGAGACAGAAACACTTGTCACAGTGTGACAATGCTGTGACTTTAAGAGTTATTTTGTCCTGTTTTTTTTTTGAAGAGAGGTTGTAAGGCAGAGATAATGAACTAGCTACTGAAGATCTTGTGAGCTTGGGGTCATTGGATTTTTTTCACAGGCTGAATGGGTGTGGCCAGCTCTCATATTTCTGTGTTTTGGTTTTTTCAGTAACATTTGAAGATATTAGGGTCTCAAAAGAAGCTTCAGTGAATGTCTCTTTGCTGCTACTTACTCTGAATCTTCTCTTGATGTTTTTTTCCTCCTGAATTAGAGAACTGCATGAGAGAATCTGTGTCTGAATTTTTCTTTGTTCCAAGGGATGTGTTTAGGGATGGTCCTATACTGGAGCAGTTAATTAGTAATGGTTGCTGCATCGATTATTTGGTTAAGTTTTCCAACAGTTAAGTTATTCTAAATGACTCTTTCTTTGGTTGTATTTTAATGACAGTGTTTCAATAAGTTGTGTTTTGCTGAATGTCAAGTAGTTTGATCAGTTGCATCAGATCTGGTACAGACACTGTGTAATTGCCTTTAAATTTTGAAAAAGCTTGGGTCTGGGCTATATTCTTAAAATGTTTGGAGGGGGTTTGGTCTGGCCCACAACAACATTTAAAACATATTCCAAGGCTCCAGAACAGAAGCTGGAAAGGAGGATCAGGACTGATGGCTCTTTATCCGCCAGCACAGATACAATAGGCTGAGCAGACACATTGGAGCAGGAGTAGGCCATTCAGCCCCTCAGGCCGGGCTGTACCATTCTAGATCAGGGCTGATCATCTACATCAGTGCCATTTCCTGCACTATCCCCATATCCCCTTGATCCCATCACTATCTCGAAATTGCTGGATCTCTGTCTTGAACATACTCAGTGACTGAGCTTCCACAGGTCTCTGGGGTCAAGAATTCCCAAACTTCACCACCATCTGAATGGTCTCCCTCTGTGCTGTAAATGTTTGTCTTTCTGTTGTGGTTCTGTTCGCCGAGCTGGAAGTTTTTGTTGCAAACGTTTCGTATTCTGGCTAGGCGACATCATCAGTGCTTGGGAGCCTCCTGCGAAGCGCTTCTTTGATGTTTCCTCCGGTGTTTATAGTGGTCTGTCCCTGCCGCTTCCGGTTGTCAGTTTCAGCTGTCCGCTGTAGTGGTTGGTATATTGGGTCCAGGTCGATGTGTTTGTTGATGGAGTTTGTGGATGAATGCCATGCCTCTAGGAATTCCCTGGCTGTTCTCTGTCTGGCTTGCCCTATGATAGTAGTGTTGTCCCAGTCGAATTCATGTTGCTTGTTGTCTGCGTGTGTGGCTACTAAGGATAGCTGGTCGTGTCGTTTCGTGGCTAGTTGATGTTCATGTATGCGGGTTGTTAGCTGTCTTCCTGTTTGTCCTATATAGTGTTTTGTGCAGTCCTTGCATGGTATTTTGTACACTACATTAGTTTTGCTCATGTTGGGTATCGGGTCCTTCGTTCTGGTGAGTTGTTGTCTGAGCGTGGCTGTTGGTTTGTGTGCTGTTATGAGTCCTAGGGGTCGCAGTAGTCTGGCTGTCACTCGATGCAGTGAGCTCCCTTTGAGGGGTAACTCCCATGCAGCAGCTTTGGGTGGATGGAGGGAGGGAGGAGGAGGCTTGGCAGTGCTTGCATGTGAAGCCATGCAGGAGCCTACACTGCCCCGGGACTCTGAATCAGGAGGAGATGGAGATGGATCCCTTATACATGTTACTCTTTCCCAGGTTACAGGGCTGGGTCACTGGGACAGTGAGAGTCAGAGTGAGCTACGTGCTACATACATGGAATGCACTCTCATGGTCAAGGTTACAACCTCCTTTCACATGGCAGAGTGAGGAAGAGGAGAAGCAGTCATGGGGTGTGCAGGATGGGACGTTCCATGTTGAGGAGGGGGCAGGGCAGGCTCTCACTCACCATGTGAGCAGCCTGAGAATGTCCCAAAGGTTAGGGTGCTGAGGTCAAATGCACTGTCAGCCATGGAGACCAGCTTCCTCCTGCTTCCCCCATCCGTCTGTCTGACCTGGGACCAGGAACCTGTTCTCACCTGGTACATGGCACTTGGCCTATCTGCATATTGTGATCATGTATGATATCTGAACTCATGCTTCTTAATAAATGTCATAAATCTATCTTGGCAAGTTCTGAACCATTTGCTTTGGATACTTGGAGCCTCCTGAATGTTAAAGCTTCCACGTACTTGTTTTAAAACCTCTCCCTGGCCTTGTCTTCCCCATTTCTCTGGAATCTCCTTCAGCCTCACAATCCTATTAGATACCTGCTCTCATCAAATTCTGAACATCCCTGATCTTCATCGCTCCCTCATTGGTGGCTGGACCATTAGCAGTCCAGGCCTGAGCTTCTGGAAGATTCTCCCAAAATCTCTTCACCTTTCTCTCTCTCTCTCTCTCTAGCTCTCTCTCTCTCCCCCTTAGGAGGATAAACCTCTCCCAGTGTGACCAAGCTTCTGGCCATGACCCTCATGTCACCTGATCTGGTTTGGTGTCTAAGTTCACTTCATAACATTCCCTTCAAGGGCCCTTGCAAGTTTTATGACATCACAAAACACTGATTAAATATACGTTTTCATTGTTGTTCTAAAGTAAAAGTAATTCATCTAACTGCTAAGTAATTGAAGGGTAATTAGTGAAAGATGGTGAAACCTGAAGCTCTGAATGTTCCCTGTTCAGGATTCCATTCTCTGTTTTCATCACCTCCTCTAATCCAATTCTGGCCTCTTGAACATCCCCATTTTAAACACTCCCCCATCGGTGTCACCACCTTTTGCATTCCAGGCCCTAAGCTTCTGCAATGTTCCCTCTCAGCCTCTCACTCTCGTCCCCTCTCTTTTTTCTCTTTCAGGAAGATAAACTTCTCCCTCTTTTACCAAGCTTCTGACCATTGCTCTAACATCACCTGATGTGACTGTGGTGAAACGGTTAAAAATTATGTCCCAATACATGTGTGAATCTAACCGGAATGGAGGTGTTGCTTAGTCCCGTGTGAATCTTCTTATCTGTATGTAACCAGAATGGAATGTGTTTTTTAGCCTTGCTCTGCTGTTCACATGAATGTTTATATCTGGAAAAGAGTATATCAGCTGGAAAAGTCTCCAGTTCGGTGAGTCTGCTCCGGGATTATGTTTAACCGCCGAGCGTGGGTTGTTGGCAGCCGCTCTACGAGAACTGACGGCTCCTAGTTCCGGTAACATGTAGAGTGAGTATAAGCCAGACCCGGGAGTCTGCTCCGGGGTTACGTTTGACCGCCGAGCGTGGGTTGTTGGCAACCGCTCTACGAGAACTGGCGGCTCCCAGTTCCGGTAACATGTAGGGTGAGTATAAGCCAGACCCGTTGTAAGTATGAGACCTGGTTGTGGCGACGCTGCGGGGAATAAAATGCTCATATTCTAGCAGACTCGCCTCTTGGTCGTTTGTTCTGTGTCAGACTACTCTCCTACGAACCTGACCTTGAGAATTTTTTAAAACACTGACTCAGGGTCTAATGTAATTTTAGAACAGACCCCTGAAAAGCATTAGGATGTTTTATTAGATTAAAAGCATTGGATACTTATAAGTTTTTGTGCTCGATGTAAAATGAAGTTCAGATGAAAGTGAATCTTTGACCCTCTGTGGTTTACCAGAAGGAAAAAGATTCGCTAATTAGTTGAAAAATAACCAGTGTGAGACACTCAAACCTGAATCTCTGAATGGTCCCTTTTCACGATTCCATTCTCTGTTCCGGTATTTTATTTTGCTCAGTGTCTCCTCACCTTAAACTCTTCAGCAGCTTCTTCCACTGGCAGCACCTCGTGGTTTTGATGACTTTTTGAAGTCCATCGTGAAGGATTAATCTCTGTGCTTTGTGCTCAAAGTAAAATGGTGATCAATGTTCAGAGAAATACTTTCAGTTTCATTTCCTGATTCCAGCAGCAACATTATAAACAGATTCCAGAAAAAGGCAGGGCAAGGTAGGAAGATAAACAGATCACAGATAAACAAGATTGGTTCATTAATTTTTAACCAGGGAATCAGTCTGCCTCACTGGTCTGACTTTGTTTCTGGTCAGTAAAAATATCAACATGTTTTCATCTTATTCTTAAGGAGGACACAGACAGAGCAGCTAACCTGGAGAGGAGTGCTTTAAACTGTGTTCCCACAGAAGTCTGATTACAGCAGGAGTGTCATAGAGTCACAGAGTGAGGGTAACTGAAGGAAATTATTACAGTGACAATAAGGCAACAGTTTGCTTTTACTATGGAGAGAAATATCAAAGGTTTGTGAAACAGAGATGATGGCTATTAACCTGCACAGTGTAGTGGTCTGTTTGTAAACATTATGGAAGGAATATGATTGGGGTCCAACTGACAGGGACAATGACAGGAAATCTGGGGAAATCTGGTGAAAATCCAATGAGCTCTTCTCCATGTCAGGAACAAGAAGTCACATTTTGAGTTCCAGACTTGGAATTGAGATTCTAGCTTGGGAATGGCGAAATGCCTATTAATGGGAATTATTGCCTGTGATCACCCTCATTAAATGTGAATCCTGCCTCATTACTACACAGTTTCTTATTCTTCTACGAAATATGACACTGAGAATTCCCAACATGCAAGTCAGAGAGTGTATCTGGAAAATCCAGCTCACCACTCGCTCCTCTAGACCACCATCCTGGGCACCACACCACCCAGAACATCTTCCCCTCCCCACCCCTTTCTGCCTTCTGCAAGGACCGTTCCATCTGACAGTCCTTGGTTCACTCCACTCCCACCAACGAAGCCCCACGTACCTTCCCCTGCAACAAGAAAAGATGCAAAACCTGCTGGTACACCACCCACCTCACCCCCATCCAGGGCCCCAAACAGCCTTCCAGGTCAGACAGAGGTTCACCTGCCTCTCTACAAACCTAGTTAACTGTATCAGGTGCTCCCAATGTGGTCTTCTCCACATCAGGGAGACTGAACGTAAACTTCGGGAATGGTTCACCGAGAATCTCAGCTGGGTCCGCAGGGGCCAACCAGACCTCCCAGTCACCACCCATTTCAATTCCCCTTCCCACTCCCTTTCTGACATGACCATCCTTGGCCTCTTCCATTGCCAAAACAAACCACAGCTCCTATTGGAGGAGCAACACCTTATCTATCGCCTAGGCACACTAGAGTCCAGAGGATTCAACATTGAGTCTCCAATTTCAAATAAACACCCTCCCCATCCCCTGACTCCATTCCCAGTCCCTCCCCCTTACTTCCACAATCCCTGCCACCAATTGAATTCATTCCTCCCATTGACCAACCAGGTCGTACCCTCTACCTGTCTTCACCTATTCTCATCTCACCACCCTGCCCTCACCACCCCCTCTATCTGTAGTTCCCTCCACACCCAGCCCTAGTTTTGAAGAAGGATTACAACCGAATTGTTAACATCTCCACCTCCTGGTGCTGCCTGGCTTGCTGTGTTCTTCCAGCCTCCTGCCGGTCTGCACCAACATCTCAGGGCACACTCCTAGGCAGCAGCTGCACACATTCCGCTACCACAGACATTGGCATTCAACATGTGCCAGCCTCTCCACACCATCATGGCACAGCTCCCATCCACATACAGTACGTGTCTGCACTTTAACGTTGTCCTTTGGGTCACACCGGTAACAATCATTGGAACGCTGCTGCCAGGATACTTTGCTCCATACCCTATCTCTGTAACCCTGCATTTCCTGTGGCTCATTTGCCGAGCCTGAATCTCCCTGGACGCTATGGCCTTTTCAGCATGGCCAATCCATGTAGCCTGCACACCTTTGTCTGTGGGAGTAAGCCAAAGCACTCAGAAGAGACCCATACAGACATCTCTCTCTCTCACTGCAACCCCCAGGTACCTATCACCTCATCCCGAAGGACTTTTGCCCGAAACATCAATTTTCCTGCTCCTCGGATGTTGCTTTTCCAGCACCACTCTAATCTCGACTCTGATTTCCAGCATCTGCAGTCCTCCCTTTTGCCAAGGTAGAAGCGAACCCCGTTCCCTGGCGCTGTGAGGGGGCACTGCTAACCCTTGAGCTGTACCACCCAGAGAAGGCTCTTCAGGCTGGTCATTCAGTGTATTCAAGGCTGAGACAGACAGATTATTAATCGGTGAGGGAATCAAGGGTCATGGGCCAAAGGCAGGAAAGTGAAGTTCAGGCTGGTCAGATCACCATCATCTCCCTGAATGCTGAGCTGTCCCAAAGGGCTGAATGACCTACTGCTGCTCCACGTCTCATGGTCTTTTAGATGGTTGTCTGGAAATTTCTATAGTTCTGGCCAATCAGGGAGACTCAGTTAATAGTTTGATGTGGAGGTGACGGTGTCGGACTGGAGTGGAGAAAGCTGAAAATCACACGACTCCAGGTTATAGTCCGACAGGTTTATTTGAAAATACATGCTTTCAGAGCCACGCTCCTTCTTCAGGGAGCTAGTGGAGCAGGACACATAGGACACAGAATTAATAGGAGAAGATCAAAGTGTCATACAACTGATGTAACGCACTGAATATGCCGAGGTTACTGTTTTAATCTTTAACCATTCTAAGTATTTAATCACTTCGAATGGGGATGCAGGTTTCCATCGATTAATATGTTTGATTAAAATAGTTTGAGACAGTGTCAACCATTTGCACAGCATGTAACTGTTAGTTTGTCTGTGTAACAGGACCCACTGCCTTTCTGTCTGAGCCCTCCCTTTCCGGGATCGAAACCCGACCTGTCATGATCCCAAAATAAAGCCCCGCTCCATTCTTCCATTAACCTGTTCCATTTTACCTCGTTACCATCACCTCGGTATTCAGGCTGCCCTGAAACTTGGAGAATCAATCTTTGTTCTGCCCCAACGTCACCATCAATTGAGAAACCTCCACCTAGAATAGATCGAATGAATCCTGAGAAGAGTATAAAGGAAGTAGGAGTATATTGAAGAGGGAAATCAGGAGGGCAAAACGGGGACATGAGATAGCTTTGGTAAATAGAATTAAGGAGAATCCAAAGGGTTTTTACAAATATATTAAGGACAAAAGGGTAACTAGGGAGAGAATAGGGCCCCTCAAAGATCAGCAAGTCAGCCTTTGTGTGGAGCCACGGAAAATGGGGAGATAATAAATGAATATTTTGCATCAATATTTACTGTGGAAAAGGATATGGGAGATATAGACTGTAGGGAAATAGATGGTGACATCTTGCAAAATGTCCAGATTACTCGATGTCTTAAAATGGTTAAAGGTGGATAAATCCCCAGGACCTGATCAGGTGTACCCCAGAACTCTGTGGGAGCCTAGAGATTGCTGGGCCTCTTGCTGAGATATTTGTATCATCGATAGTCACAGGTGAGGTCCCGGAAGAGTGGAGGTTGGCAAATGTGGTGCCACTGTTTAAAAAGGGCGGTAAAGACAAGCCAGGGAACTATAGACCAGTGAGCCTGACCACATTGGTGGGCACATCATTGGAGGGAATCCTGAGGGACAGGATGTACGTGTATTTGGAAAGGCAAGGACTGATTAGGGATAGTCAACATGGCTTTGTGCGTGGGAAATCATGTCTCACAAACTTGATTGAGTTTTTTGAAGAAGTAACAAAGAAGATTGATGAGGGCAGAGCAGTAGATGTGATCTACATGGACTTCAGTATAGTGTCCGACAACTTTCCCCATGGGAAATTGGTTAGCAAGGTTAGATCTCATGGAATACAGGGAGAAAGTGAGGTCTGTAGATGCTGGAGATCAGAGCTGAAAATGTGTTGACCCGATGTGGCCTCCTATACATTGGGGAGACAGGCCGCCTACTTGCAGAACGTTTCAGAGAACAGCTCTGGGACACCCGCACTAACCAACCCAACCGCCCCGTGGCAGAACACTTTAACTCCCCTGCCCACTCCGCCAAGGACGTGCAGGTCCGAGGCCTCCTCCATCGCCAGACCATGGCAACACGACGCCTGGAGGAAGAGCGCCTCATCTTCCGCCTCGGAACCCTCCAACCACAAGGGATGAATGCTGATTTCTCCAGCTTCGTCATTTCCCTTCCTCCCCACCTTTTCTCAGTCCCAGCCCTCAGACTCAGCACCGCCTTCTTGAGCTGCAAACTTCTTCCCGGCCCCTCCGCCCCTACCCCCTCTCCGGCCTATCACCCTCACTTTAACCTCCTTCCACCTATCGCATTCCCAACATCTCTCCCCCAAGTCCCTCCTCCCTACCTTTTATCTTAGCCTGCGTGGCACACCCTCCTCATTCCTGAAGAAGGGCTTATGCCCGAAACGTCGATTCTCCTGCTCCTTTGATGCTGCCTGACCTGCTGCGCTTTTCCAGCAACACATTTTTAATCTTTAAACTGTCGGGCAGGATCCAGATGTGGGATCCAATCCACACTTTCAGCACAGCCCATTTGTGTCTCTTGGGACGGGGCAGGAAGGCAACGTCCAGAAGGTAAAACCAGAGAAACTTGCAATTGGCCCCGACTGGTCCCATTCGTCATGTGTTCCACAAAGTGTAACTCCAGGCAGACCAGTACATTGCCAAGTGCTGCTGTTTATTAAACGGCTTTTTCCCCTTTTTGAAACTGCACTTGCAGTTTGGAAACAGCCACAACCCTTTCTCACAGATGGTCCAATTGGTTTTAAATTAAATTTAACTTTCACCCCGGAAAAAAAACCCTAAATGAAGTGAAGCCTGTTTTTTTTGCCAGTGTTATCTCCTGGAAAGAGTGGTTCAGTTTCTCCTGCTGTTTGCCCAGAAAGATGATCCAGTTTATTGCTGAGGAGGGGACCTCCAGATCGATGCCAAACCCTGGTCTGACCAAGGCTGAACCGAGCGGACCCGTGCCCCATGCACTCGGGGAAACTTCAGGGAATTGAATTGAATTGAATGGAATTTACTGTCACGTGTTCCGAGGCACAGTGAAAAGTTTCGTCTTGCAAGCAATACAGGCAGATCACAGAGTTAAGTAGCATAGATAAGTAAATCAACGAGGTAAAAACAATGACTGCAGATGCTGGAAACCAGATTCTGGATTAGTGGTGCTGGAAGAGCACAGCAGTTCAGGCAGCGTCCAAGGAGCTTCGAAATCGACGTTTCGGGCAAAAGCCCTTCATCAGGAATAACAGGTAAACAGCATCAAACACAAAAACACAGATACAGGCAAATGTTAAGAGTTTGTGAGTCCATTCAGTATTCTAACAACAGATTCTAACAACAGTCGGGTAGAAACTTTCGAAAACCAGCTGGTGCGTGCTCAGGTTTCTGTACCTCTCCCCGATGGTAGAGGTTGTAGAAAAGCATTGCCAGGGGAGGATGGATCTTTGAGAATGCTGGCGGCCTTGTAGAAACTTTCGAAAACCAGCTGGTGCGTGATCAGGTTTCTGTACCTCTCCCCGATGGTAGAGGTTGTAGAAAAGCATTGCCAGGGTAGGATGGATCTTTGAGAATGCTGAGTGGCTTTTCCTTGACAGCGGGCCTGGTAGATGGATTCTATAGATGGGAGGTTGGCCTTTGTGATTGTCCAGTTTGAGTTCACCACTCTCTGTAACCGTCTCCGATCTTGAATGGTACAGTTGTTGTACCAGGTAGTGATATATCCAGGCAGAATGCTCTGATGGTCAAATTCTGGTCCTATCATCTGGAACCCATGTTCACACTCAGCAATTCTGGATCCAGATCATGTTCAGTTGCCATCTTCCTGTGCAGCTGAATACATTCGGGCCATGGATTTTCTGATTGGATTCACTCTGGTTCATGGGGAATTGTTGTGATCTGGTGTTTTAGAACCGTTGAGCAATGTCTCCCTGTGTGAAGTTGATGATGAAAGTACACACTGGAACTTCATGAATCTACTTTATCCCAGCGCTTGGGGACATTGCCCGGTTTCCCCATCCCACCACCTCCTCCCTTTTCACTCGATACGCAGCACGGGCCGCACTCCTGTCAAACTAAAAACCAGCTGATGGGTTTAGGGTGAGAAACCCCCCCACCCCGAACAGAATGAAGACAGGGTGCCCCTTGTCCCCAC
>NC_057746.1:33297438-33300552 GCF_004010195.1 Chiloscyllium plagiosum | reverse complement strand
AACCTGCACAGTTTTAGATTGTGGGAGGAAGCTGGAGCACCGGGAGGAAGCCCACGCCGACACAGTGAGAATGTACAAACTCCACACAGACAGTCGTCCAAGGTGGGAATCAAACCCAGGTCCCTGGTGCTGTGAGGCAGCAGTACTAACCACTGAGCCACAGTGACCCCATTCCCTTCCTTCAAACACTGGCTTCAAACGTGCCCACCAACAGGAATTCCAATTTGAGTTTATAAATGTGAAATCTAGAGAATGAGTGCCGATGATTGCACTGCATTGGATTCTATGAGCAGGAAGGCTGACATGTTTTCCGTCATGTCAGACCTCACACAGACAGTGAGTTGGGAACTCCAGAGATAAGGATTTTCCAAGAACAGCTACATAAGAATCCTACTCATTGACTACAGTTCAGCCTTCAACACTATTATCCCCTCGAGATTGATTAATAAACTCAGTGATCTTGGACTAAGCCACACTCTCTGCAACTGGATCCTCAGTTTCCTGACCCACAGGCCACTGGGGATAATATCTCATCCTCACTAACACTCAACACTGGAGCTCCCCCAGAGGACAGTGAGGGAGGAGACAGTGAGGGGTAGAGGGAAATGTTCGTGAGGGAGGGGCAGTGAGGAGCAGAGGCAGGGAACAGATAGGGAGACGGATTAGACACTTTGGGAATGAGGAAAGGGCACTGTTTGAGTTTAAGGAGGGAGTGGTGATGGAGTGATTGAGAGGGAATGGGTATGGTGTGAATGAATGACTAATGATTTATTGTCACTGATACTGTCCAATGAACAACCTGATAAATACAGGGAAAGTATCAACAGACACCACAATCCAGCGCCATTTGAATACTTCAAAAATTGAAAAGATAATGTTGAAAGAATGTCCATCTTCGCCCCCCCACCTGCACTATTTCACTGCCTCTGCCAGCGTTGGCAGAAAGAAGGTAAAAAGGGTAAGGAATGAAGGGAGGAAGCTGCCACCTGGAGTGTACAGGCCCAGGAGCCCAAATGCTGCCTACCTTGCTGGTGTCATCATCCTGGATATCCTGGGGGCTACTGGGTTTGGGGAGGGAGTGGTGATGGTGTGAATGGGAGAAGGTGGTGATGGTGTGAATGGGGTCTGCTGGGTTTGGGGAGGGAATAGCAATGGAGTGAATGGGGACTGCTGGGTCTGGGGTGGGAATGATGTTGGTGTGAATGGGGACTGTGGGTTTGGTAATGGTGAGCCTGGCAGAATCAGTATTTGCTAATGGGGACCATAAGTAGCTGACAATGGGTTGTTTGTAGTAGTAGTCCATGTGGCTTGGTGTGTGGTTTTTGAGTTAAGGACATGTGGGAAGATGTTCAGGCCCTAAAATTAGTGAACTTGATACTGAGTCCTGAAGGCTGCAGGGTCCTCTAGTGGAAAACGAGATGTTGTTCTTCCAGTTTATGGTGAGTTTCACTGGAGCACTTCAGCAAGCCCAAGACTGAGATATCATGGTGGTGTGTTGAATTGGCAGGCAAATGGAAGCTCAGGGTCTGAACGTTGGTGTTCTGCAAACAGTCACTCGCCTGCGTTTCATCTCCCCAGCATTGAGGGGAGCCACACTGTGAGCAGGAAATTCCTCAACAGTCTCATCCCAGGTGATTCATAATCGATGCAATATTGCCACCATCTGGCGGTGAGCGGTACTGCGGGGAACCGAGGGCGCGGAGATTGCTGAATAGTGATGTTATACGTGGTACAGCACCGCCACCGGCTGGTAAGAATCGGTACTGCGGCCAAATATCATTGAATGACAGAACACAAAGATCTGCGATGCCGGAAATCTGAAACAAAAACAGAAATTGCTGGAGAAACTCAGTGGGTTTGGCACGATCAGTGGAGAGAGAAACAGAGATCAGGATGGTGGCGGAGGAGCAGCGCAGTGAGCGGGTTCCTGCCCCGGAGACCATCTGCTCCGTCCCCTTTGACTTGTTTCCTTCCTTCTCAGCTTTTGTTTTCTTACTTTAATCTACTTCCATCGAACAGGACAGCACAGGAACAGGCCCTTCAGCCAATCGTGTCTGTGCTGACCAGGATGTCATTTTAAACTAATCTCATCTTCCTGCTCCCTGTATTCCCTGTCTGTTCATTCCTTCGTGGAGAGAGCGAGTCCAGAGCAAGGGGAGATTGAGACCTTATGGGGAGCTTGGCTAAACAATTAGAGATTGTAACGCTGAAATTTGAGCTTCATTTCTTTATTTTTATTTTTTACAATTAAAGAATGGCTTTAATATTGAACTTTTTACCAGATTTCCTAATTTTCTACTTTGTACCTGAGTATCTTTGAACTGACATTGGACACTTTTCACTGTAATCCTGTATCCATCACTGTACTTGAGTTATTTTTATTTCAAAAATATGCTTTATTCACAAAAGTATCCTTAGAAATATACACCGGCACTAAAGCAGTTCAGTTCTGTGCAGCAGCAAAGGAAGGTACAAACGTTGGATAAAAACTGACAGAACTGTGGATGCTGTAAATCAGAAACAGAAACAGAAATTGCTGCAAAAGCTCCTGATTTGTAGATGCCGGTGTTGGACTGGGGTGTACAAAGTTAGAAATCATACAACACCAGGTTATAGTCCAACAGGTTTAATTGGAAGCACACGATCTTTCGGAGCGTCGCTCCTTCATCAGGTAGCAGCCCTGGCAGCATCTGGGAAGAGAAATCAGAGTGAGCATTTCAGGTCAGGTAAGCCTTCATCAGGACTGAATTCATTCAGAACTGGTCACTCGACCTAACTCTGATTTCTCTCCACAGATGCTGCCAGACCTGCTGATCTTTTCCAGCAATTTCTCTTTTTGAAACAAATACCGGAGTTTGACTATATCCAACAAACAAACCAAAGGCATCTCTTACACATACAAGATTATATTATATGCATTGGAGGCACTGGGGAGGGTCCGATAATTAAAAGGTTTCCCACTTCCTTCAGCAGAAAGCCCTCAGACAGTGGTCTTTCCCCACTGACCCTTGGCAGCAGCTGCTCCAAGCTTCAGTGTATCCCTCAGCACGTAGTCCTAGACCTTGGAGTGTGCCAGTCTGTAACACTCAGTCAGGGTTAACCTCCTTGTTCTGG
>NC_057746.1:33295325-33296938 GCF_004010195.1 Chiloscyllium plagiosum | reverse complement strand
CCTGACTGTCTAACCCTCTTCCTCAGCTGGGTCAGTGCCCGGGTGTCCCTGGAGATCGGGCACATGGTGTCCATGGGTACACTTCAGGCCTTCAGTGGCTGGTGGGCACATGGGGCACTGGACTGTGTCATTAATCTTGGAAACGCCTTTTTACTGAGATTTAAATTTCCTTTAAAGTCCTCTTTCTTTTGGTCACAGTAGGTCAGTACTGTCCCTTTTAAATCGAGGATTCATTGTTTTTGGGTTCTCACAAAGGGTTTAAATGGACACAAACTGAAACTGGAACGTTTAGGTCAGGAAGTGTGTGTGTGTGTAATTTTGCAAATAAATTGTTATAAAATTGTGCACCTGCTGGTTCCATTTGTATCCTTCACCAAGTGACTCTGGAATCTAAACTCTAATCTGGAGGGGATTACAGTGAGTCCCCCACAGAAGAAACCTTGGAGTTGGTGTAGCTCCCAGGACAGAGACAGTCATTGTGATCACTGGACCCTGTTGGGTCAGACTGTCTCAGGGAGGGAGTGCTGTACAATGTCCCCTTCCTGCTGTGACATGTTGCTGAGTATGTTTCAAGTGTGTCACAAATAAAGTTTACATTGATGTTACTGACACTGTGTAGGTGTGTCTGGTTTAAGGGCCGTGACCTCAGATTGTATTCAGGAACACAGTCAATCATTTCACTACCAGCTGCAATGAGCTCCTCTCACCTGGTTCCATTCTTACCCACCCAGTCCGAGCCAGAGATTCACCTGCAGTGGATTCTCTTCCCACTCCCACACCGTTCCCTCGGGAATATGCCAAAGATTTGTCCTTGGCTCCTTCCTATTTCACACGCTGCCTCTCGCTCACATCATGAGAAAACACGTCAAGTTCCACATGTCTGTTGATGACACCCAGCTCGATCTCATCCCCACCCAGATAATGACAGAGGGGGTACACCCTCTCACACTCTGTGTTGAGATGATACACAGACTCCTCCACTTGGGAGGGTAATGTACAATATTGATCCTGACCAACTTGTCCCTTTTCCAAATTCATTCTTGTGATAGAGGGTGCCACTGACAAGGACAGTGTTTATTGTCCATCCCTCCTTGTCTCTGATTGGATGGCTCTTTCAGTGAACTGGGACAGGTGTGATGGGCTGAATGGCCTCTCCTATGCTGTCTGATACCATGATCAATCACAGTTTATGCAGAATGAGAGTCACATTCAACAAACCCATCAGGAGCCACTTCTCAATGTTACCCACAGACAGCAGAGCTGCTTTGTAAACCTGCAGAGAGAACACGTCCAGCAGATACTGACCACACGTTGAGTTCACTTCTGTCCCTTCAGGAGGGTGGAGAAATATTCCAGTCACCAAGTTCTGGGGAGGTTTCCCTGGATTCTTATCAGACAGGAGACATCAGCAGGCAAAGCAACAAGAACAGATCACAAACAAGATCAGGAAATTCTGGGAACACACAGCAGCTCAGACAGTAACTGTGGGGAGAGAGCAGGCAGCTCGATATCTGAACAGTGAAGCCTTTGTCAGAACACCATCAGATCTTGCTGTTTGTTGGTGTTTAATTCCCTGTCACTTCTCCAGGAATGTCCATCTCCAGGAAGTTCTG
>NC_057746.1:33290569-33294748 GCF_004010195.1 Chiloscyllium plagiosum | reverse complement strand
ATGGGGTGACCATAGAAAGGTTCAGCACAGACAGAACAAGGTGTGGCTTGTCTCTGGGTCTGCTCTCTGCAAGAGGCCCTCACCTGGTCCCACAGGATCCATACACCCCTCCTCCCTCCCCCCACTGTTTCCAGTAGCTTTACTTCCACCTCAGCTGCTGATCCCATTCACTGTGGAAAGCCACAATGGAATCTGTCTCCAGCTCAGTCACAGGAAGGGCATTAAAGATGTGAGACTTTCAAATGTTCAATTAGTGCATCCCACAGTTAGAAAGTTGTTATTTTCCCTCTGGTCATTAGTTCCTTTGCCATTCACGTTATCTCAGTGTTCAGTGGTTCTTGCTGCTTCTGCCGATGGAAACAGTTCCTTTCTCTCCACTCTGTCCTGGTCCCTCCTGATATTGAACACCTCGATCTGATTTCCTCTCTCCCTTCTCCCCTCTCGGGAGAACAGTCCCAGCTTCTCCAATCTCTCCAGGGAACTGAAGACCGTCACCTCTGGAACCATTCCTGTCAATCTTTACTGTCCCTTTTCTGAATCCTCCACAACCTTCCTACAGCGCGGGCTCCAGAACCGACCCTTGAGTTGAGGGAGAGCCAGTGTTTTATAAAGGTTCATCATCACCTCCCTGTTGTGTCCCCTCTGTCTCTATTTATTAAACTCCGGTTCCGAGAAGTCTTTGTAACCCCATTCTGCCACCATCAACAGATTCTGCACATATATTCCCAGCTCCACCTGTGCCCCCTTTAAAATTGTATCCTTTATTTCATATCGCCTCTCCTGATCTCTCCATCTAAACGTATCAATTCACACTTCCCTCCATTCAATTTCAATCCCCATATTTCCATCCCCTCTACCAGGGGTCGCTGTCCTCTTACAGACTCTATTATGGACCAGGCCAGACCCCCTCAATATATTTTCAGAAGTAGCCCAGACCCTAACGTTTAAGATCCAGGAATGGTGCAGCTGATCAAATCACTTGGCTTCAACTAAAACAGAATTTATTGACCATTGAATAAAACACAAGCAAACAAGAACAGCATTTAGAATAATAACTATTCCAAAACCCAACCAACACAATATCCTTTCAACTTAACAAAGAAGCTGTCACAATTTCCTGCAACATCCCCATAAACACAGCCCTTGATTAAAAAGGTAAATTCAAACACAGTTTCTAACAGGAGAGTGAATCAGCCAGGGACCATTCGCTGAAGCATGGAAACTCTTTTCACTCCAGCAGCTTCTCTGGGTTCCCAGCAAAAACTAAACCAAGCTCAAAAAATCCCTGAGCTGGGAGCACTGGCTCCTCCCCTTTCATTGTCCAACTGTTTAAAATAAAACCGAAAGGCCTCCCCTGATTGTTGGCTCAGACAGTCTCTGGTAGCCATGTTGGCCCCTCTGCCTTTACAACCCTTTTCTAAAAGAAAACAAAGACAGAATAACCTTGTTAAAGGAGCAGCATTGTCACCTGTCTCCCTGTTCCTCTCTCAGTTCACAATATTTCCCCCTTTGTGCCACTTGTAAATGTTGTAATTACACAGCAATATATTACACACTGATCAGAAAAATGCAATGTCCGGAATATCACCCTCTGTGGAATATCCCTGTTTACTTTCCCCAGTCCAAAGCCCAACCGGTAACCGCTCTCCGCTCACTGAGAGGAACTAAACTCCTTCAGAGGTGGTTGGGATTGGGATTGTGTTTCACCCTGCCGTCCCCATCATCTTGTTTCATGGTCACGTGTAGAAACACAGAAACATGAAAAGGGAAGAGGAGGAGTAGGCCATTCAGCCCTTCGAGCCTGCTCCACCATTCACTGTGATCATGGCTGATCATCGAGCTCCCTCCCCTAACCCAGCCATCCCCTCGACCCCTCGATCCCTTTTCCCACATGAACTATATGTCGCTCCTTCATGAAAACACAATGTTTCGGCCCCACCCATTTTCTGCGGCAGTGAGTTCCTCAGGCTCATCACTCTCTGGGTGAACACATTTCTCCTCATCCAGTCATGAAAGGTTATCCCTGATCCTTAACCAATGAACCCTGGTCTGGTCACCCCCATCATCAGGAACATCCTTCCTGTTTCTAACCTGTTCAGTCCTGTTTGAATTTTCTTGGTTTCTATGTGATTCCCCCTCATTCACCGAAACTTTAGAGAATAAAACCTTAACCGACTCAATCTCTCCTGATAAGTCAGTCCTTCCATCCCTGGACTCAGTTCGGTAAACCTTCACTGCACGAATAGTTTGTTGGAGAGAGGGAGCTGAGGACTGACTCACCCTGAAATCTCAGTTCAGACCCAACACGTACAGTAAATCTGTTTCTCTCTTCAAAGATACTGTCTGATCTGCTGATTTTCCAGCATTTTCTGTTTTACTTTCAGATCTCCAGCATCCACAGTATTTTGTTTTTATTTTGTGAATTGAACAACAGGCTCCCCGATCCTGCTGACTGGTTTACAGACTTTCAATAACGACTCCAGTGTGTATTACTGTTTGTGTCAGTGAGTAACTCCATGAGATTGTGTGAATAGATTGTATTGTTAACGTAGGAAATAATGTTCTCAGTTGCTGGAAATATAAAAGCAGAAGCTCAGCAGGAGATACTGACTCCTGTTCCCCTTCCAGGACCATGTTCACACAAGGGTGGGAGATACATAACCTTCCCTCTGCCCTCCCCCCTTTTCATCATCCAGTGCTCCAAATTACCCTTCTGGGTGAAACAGTCATTGCCTAAACTTCTTTCAATTTAATAAACTACATTTACTCTCCATGATGCAGTCTCACATAAGTAACAAACTGCAGATTTCCACATGTATAACACCCCCAGCCCACCCCTCCCCGTTAATATCATGTTAATTCCCTGCCCAAGTTCCATCTGGCCTTTTGTGTTTGGCCTCTTACCCGTCCCAGTGAAACTCAGTGTCAGCTGGAGAGACAGCAGCTCAGCTTTGTTTTAGGCACTTTCCAGCCTTCCCCATTCAACAGCAATTCAGTAATTTTAAACCAGGCTCTCTGTCCCTGTGCATTTTTCAGACAAGGCTCTCAGCAAACCTTTCTGTGATTCCCCATGGCACCTCCTTGCGATGCACCATTTCCTGACTTGTCTCATGAACATAATCATATAAAATACTGCAGATGCTGGTGGTGTGTTTAAAAAAACAGTAAATGTTGGAGAAACTCGGCAGGTCTGGCAGCTTCTGTGGGCAGAGAGAGGGGAACTCAGTTAACATTTCGGTTCCAGTCCCCCTTCTTCTGAACCCATTCTGAAGGACAAAGTTAAAAATCACACAACACCAGGTTATTGTCCAACTTGTGTTGTGTGATTTTTAACTTTGCCCACTCCAGTCCAACACTGACTCCTCCACATTCGGAAGGATGTTGACTGGACTCGAAACATTATCTTTTAGAATTAGAAAATGATTTGTGCACTCAAGTACTGGGGTTTGTTGAGCTTTCCCCCAAGCAGCTCTGTGCCCCGGGACACACACCGAGACCAACTGTGACTGCACCTGGACGACCATCAACTCAGTGAAAAACCTCTTTGATCTGACCGAAACCTGTTGGTCTTCCAGAACAAGGAGGTTAACCCTGACTGAGTGTTACAGACTGGCACATTCCGAGGTCTAGGACTACGTGCTGAGGGATACACTAAAGCTTGGAGTAGCTGCTGCCAAGGGGCAGTGGGGAAAGACCACTGTCTGAGGGCTTTCTGCTGAAGGTAAGTGGGAGACTGTTCCGTTATCAGACTCTCCCCAGTGCCTCCAATGCATGTAATATAATCTTGTATGTGTAAAAGATGCCTTTGGTTTGTTTGTTGGATATAGTCAAACTCCAGTATTTGTTTCAAAAAGAGAAATTGCTGGAAAAGCTCAGCAGGTCTGGCAGCATCTGTGGAGAGAAATCAGAGTTAATGTTTCCGGTCGAGTGACCAGTTCTGAATGAATTCAGTCCTGATGAAGGCTTACCTGACCTGAAACGCTCACTCTGATTTCTCTTCCCAGATGCTGCCAGGACTACTACCTGATGAAGGAGCGGTGCTCCGAAAGATCGTGTGCTTCCAATTAAACCTGTTGGACTATAACCTGTTGTTGTGTGATTTTTAACTTAGTACACCCCAGTCCAACACCGGCATCTCCAAATCAGGAGCTTTTGCAGCAATTTCTGTTTCTGTTTCTG
>NC_057746.1:33284218-33285484 GCF_004010195.1 Chiloscyllium plagiosum | reverse complement strand
AACAGGCCCTTCAGCCCAAGTCCACACCGACCCTTCGAAGAGCAACCCACCCAGATCTATTCCCCTACATTTACCCCATTCACCTAACACTACGGGCAATTTTAGCATGGCCAATTCATCGGACCTGCACATCATTGTGACTGTGGGAGGAAACCGGAGCACCCGGAGGAAACCCACACAGACACGGGGAGAATGTGCAAACTCCACACAAACAGTTGCCTGAGGCGGGAATTGAAGCCGGATCTCTGGCGTTGTGAGGCAGCAGTGCTAACCACTGTGCCACCGTGCCGCCCACAAGATCGGAGACGGTTACAGAGAGTGGTGAACTCCGCCGGACAATCACAAAGGCCAACCTCCTATCTATAGAATCCATCTACCAGGCTCATTGTCAAGGAAAAGCCACGCGCATCCTCAAAGATCCATCCTCCCCTGGCAATGCTTTTCTACAACCTCTACCATCGGGGAGAAGGTACAGAAACCTGAGCACGCACCAGCTGGTTTTCGAAAGTTTCTACCCGACTGTTGTTAGAATACTGAATGGACTCACAAACTCTTAACATTTGCCTGTATCTGTGTTTTTGTTTTTGCTGCTGTTTACCTATTATTTACTTATCTGTGCTACTTAACTCTGTGATCTGCCTGTATTGCTTGCAAGACGAAACTTTTCACTGTGCCTCGGAACACGTGACAATAAATTCCATTCAATTCAATTCCCTGAAGTTTCCCCGAGTGCATGGGGCGCAGGTCCGCTCGGCTCAGCCTTGGTCAGACCAGGGTTTGGCATCGAGCTGGAGACCCCCTCCTCAGCAATAAACTGGATCATCTTTCTGGGCAAACAGCAGGAGAAACTGAACCACTCTTTCCAGGAGAAAACATTGGCAAAAAAAACAGGCTTCACTTCATTTAGGGTTTTTTTTCCAGGGTTAAAGTTAAATTTAATTTAAAACCAATTGGACCATCTGTGAGAAAGGGTTGTGGCTGTTTCCAAACTGCAAGTGCAGTTTCAAAAAGGGGAAAAAGCCGTTTAATAAACAGCAGCACTTGGCAATGTACTGGTCTGCCTGGAGTTACACTTTGTGGAACACATGACGAATGGGACCAGTCGGGGCCAATTGCAAGTTTCTCTGGTTTTACCTTCTGGACGTTGCCTTCCTGCCCCGTCCCAAGAGACACAAATGGGCTGTGCTGAAAGTGTGGATTGGATCCCACATCTGGATCCTGCCCGACAGTTTAAAGATTAAAAATGTGTTGCTGGAAAAGCGCAGC
>NC_057746.1:33281719-33283766 GCF_004010195.1 Chiloscyllium plagiosum | reverse complement strand
CACCCTCTGTCTTCTACCTTTGAGCCAGTTTTGTATTCAAATGGCTAGTTTCCCTGTATTCCATGAGATCTAAGGTTGCTAATCAGTCTCCCATGGGGAACTTTGTCGAACGCCTTACTGAAGTCCATATAGATCACATCTACTGCTCTGCCATCATCAATCTTCTTTGTTACTTCTTCAAAAAACTCAATCAAGTTTGTCAGACATGATTTCCCACGCACAAAGCCATGTTGACTATCCCTAATTAGTACGAGATATGGTGTGGTCTGCCTGTGCAGCATGTAAAACAACACCTTTCACTGTATCTCAGTCCATGTAACAACAATAAATCAAACTCAAACTTCTCAGCCTGCAGCTCCCATTCTTTGCCGAGTACGTGTTCCCTGGTTACAATTGCAATTTTCCCGAATTACTGTCTTCAATCCATTTCCTGGTTTACAGCTTTATAGCAGCTGTATGTTGGCCCAGCCAGCACTGCCATATCCTCTGAATGAATAAAAAAGTCTATTGCTGGGATGTTCCTTTTTGCTTCTCGACCAGAAGAAAGATTTAAAACACTTGTTTAATTCATCTGCCACCTCCCCATTTTCCATTATTAGTTCCCCAGACTCAAGTTCCCGAACACAGACATTCACTTTGTTTCTCCTTTCTTTTTAAATATCTGCAGAAACTCTTAAGATCTCCTTTTATATTTGTAATTAGATTTCTCTTATATTCTAATTTTCGTTCTTCATTAATCTTTTCGACACAGTGGCAAAAACCTGTTGAACAATTGCAAAGGCTGAGGACCCTGTGCTTCCATTCTCTGGGTCAGCTTTGTTGCCTCACTTGTAGCAATACCCTCCTTTTGCTGCTCACGAACCAACTCAGAAGACACTGCCCTGAGGTGTGCGACTGCCTCCTCAGACAAAGATTTCATTGCCCCAGCGTGATGTATCACCGCCATATTTAATGTGTTTTGATTAGACAGATACAAACGTATGTACAAAATAAGAGTGGAAGCAAACCATTTGTTCCCTCGAGCCTGCTCCACCATTTAATAAGTTTGTGTTTTAATGTCACCTTCCCATCTTCCCCAACCAGCCTTGAATCCCTATTTCACAAGAATCTATCCACCTCTGTCTTTGAGATATTTAATAACCCCACCTCCACAGCATTCTGAGGCAGAGAGTTCTGAAGTATAGAGCCCTAAGACAAAAACATTCCCTTCATCTCTGTCCTCAGAGGGTGAGCCCTAATGTTAATGCAGTGCCCTCTGGTCCTGGATTGGCCGAGAAGGGGAAACGTCCTTGTCACCTTCACCTTGTCAAGGAGATTCAGAGTCTGATATGCTCCAACTAATTCACCCCTCACTCTTCTCATCTCCAGTGGAAACGAGCTCCGTCTGTCTGACCTATTCTCAAAACTCACTCATTCCAGGTATCAATCGAGTAAACCTCCTCTGTACTGTCTCGAACACATTTAAACTTTCTTTAAACAAGGAACCAAAGTTACACACAAGGCTGAATCTCATCATATTTTGGCAAAGTGTTATTCTCAGTGGTTTTCTTGGAGGGATTCTCTCTCACTGTGAGTTCCAGCAGGTTTTCTCACACTACCGTCCCAAATGTGCCTCATCAACCTAGGGGGGAGGTGATGGCCTAATGATATTATTGCTGGAATGTTAATCTGGGGACCCAGGTTCGAATCCTGCCACGGCAGATGGTGGAATTTGAATTTATCAAAAATCTGGAATTATGGGCCTCATAATACCCACGAATCGATTGTTGGGAAAGTTTTACCAAAGGAATCTGTCATCCTCACCTGGTCTGGCCTTCATGAGACTCCAGCCCCACAGCAATGTGGTTGACTCTTTACTGTCCTGTAGGGATTAGGGGTGGGCAATAAATGCTGGCCCAGCCAGCAACAGCCTTATCCCATGAATGAATAAGAAAAACTCTCGGCACTGCTCTTGTCCAGTGTAAAGTGGACTCTACAACTCACTGCAGCCAGACGAACTGGTCATTGCTGGTGTGTCCCAGAATGTATGCACGTTGTTGATGGCAGT
>NC_057746.1:33278474-33281219 GCF_004010195.1 Chiloscyllium plagiosum | reverse complement strand
CCTGATCCCAGCAGCAACATTATAAAACAGATTCCAGAAAAAGGCAGGGCAAGGTAGGAAGATAAACAGATCACAGATAAACAAGATTGGTTCATTAATTTTTAACCAGGGAATCAGTCTGCCTCACTGGTCTGACTTTGTTTCTGGTCAGTAAAAATATCAACATGTTTTCATCTTATTCTTAAGAAGGACACAGACAGAGCAGCTAACCTGGAGAGGAGTGCTTTAAACTGTGTTCCCACAGGAGTCTGATCACAGCAGGAGTGTCATAGAGTCACAGAGTGAGAGTAACTGAAGAAAATTATTACAGTGACAATAAGGCAACAGTTTGCTTTTAGTATGGAGAGAAATATCAAAGGTTTGTGAAACAGGGATGATGGGTATTAACCTGCACAGTGTCGTGGTCTGTTTGTAAACATTATGGGAGGAATATGATTGGGGTCCAACTGACAGGGACAATGACAGGAAATCTGGGGAAATCATGTGAGAATCCAGTGAGCCCTTCTCCATGTCAGGAACAAGAAGTCACATTTTGAGTTCCAGACTTTGAATTGAGATTCTGGATTGGGAATGGCGAAATGCCTATTAACAGGAATTATTGCCTGTGACCACCCTCATTAAATGTGAATCCTGCCTCATTCCTATGCAATTTCTTATTCTTTTACGAAATAAGACACTGAGAATTCCCAACATGCAAGTCAGAGAGTGTATCTGGAAAATCCAGCTCACCACTCGCTCATCTGGACCACCATCCTGGGCACCACACCACCCAGAACACCTTCCCCTCCCCACCCCTTTCTGCCTTCTGCAAGGACCGTTCCATCTGACAGTCCTTGGTTCACTCCACTCCCACCAACGAAGCTCCAGGTACCTTCCCAAGAAAAGATGCAAAACCTGCCGGTACACCACCCCCTCACCTCCATCCAGGGCCCCAAACAGCCTTCCAGGTCAGACAGAGGTTCACCTGCCTCTCTTCCAACCTAGTTAACTGTATCAAGTGCTCCCAATGTGGTCTTCTCCACATCAGGGAGACTGAACGTAAACTTCGGGAATGGTTCACCGAGAATCGCAGCTGGGCCCGCAGGGGCAACCAGACCTCCCAGTTACCACCCATTTCAATTCCCCTTCCCACTCCCTTTCTGACATGACCATCCTTGGCCTCTTCCATTGCCAAAACAAACCACAGCTCCTATTGGAGGAACAACACCTTATCTATCACCTGGGCACACTAGAGCCCAGAGGATCCAACATTGAGTTCTCCAATTTCAAATAACCTCCATCTCCAACGCCCGACTCCATTCCCAGTCCCTCCCCCTCACTTCCACAATCACTGCCACCAATTGAATTCATTTTCCCATTGACCAACCAGGTTGTACAGTCGACCTACCTTCACCTGTCCTCACCTCACTATCCTGCCCTCACCACCCCCTTTATCTGGAGCTCCCCCCACACCCACCCCTAGTCTTGAAGAAGGATTACAACCGAATTGTTAACATCTCCACCTCCTGGTGCTGCCTGGCTTGCTGTGTTCTTCCAGCCTCCTGCCTGTCTGCACCAACATCTCAGGGTACACTCCCAGGCAGCAGCTGCACACATCCCGCTACCACAGACATTGGCATTCAACATATGCCAGCCTCTCCACACCATCATGGCACAGCTCCCATCCACTTACAGTACGTGTCTGCACTTTTAACGTTGTCCTTTGGGTCACACCGGTAACTATCATTGGAATTCTGCTGCCAGGATACTTTGCTCACAGGGACAGGCACCCAGCTCGCGGATTGGACCAGGCTCCCTCAGGGCTGTTTCCCAGCTCTCTCAGTGCACACTCACTCTGCATCTCCCTGGATGCTCACAGCATCCCTTCCTCACCCTGCCCTTTTAGCACCCTGCCCCCTCAGTTCCATTTTAAAGTTCCCAGTCCTGCTGCCTTGCCTTACAGTCTGGTGCAGGCACAGAGCCAGGCAGGTTGTCAGCAGGAGTCAGTCAAGGGGCTGGACATGTTACTGTACAGCACAGTGCAGAATCAATCTCCCACCGAGAGCACGTCCTATCTGCCGGGATAGCAGACAGACTGCATGTGCTTCAGCCAAATGGCCACATCCCCAAGTTGAAGGGGAGTGGTCCTCAGTCGAGTCCAGTGAGGCTGCTGCCAGTCAGTGTGTCCCAGTTAGTGTGTCTCATGGTTCGTCAGCCGCTTGGAGCGGTCACGGTCAGGGGTCAATCTCAGTGCAGCCTGAGGAGTGGGCCCGGGTCAGTCCGGCACACCAGGGGAATGAGCATTGGGGAGAGGTGTGGGGGGGGTTATTATGGAGCACTGTCAGTGAAGGGAGCTGGAGACTTCAATGCTGGGGATTGTAGGCCGCAGCCTGGGATGTGCAAGGCACAAGAACAATTATGGAAAGGATTATTGATATGTCAAGGGAGGAGATGGTAGGGCATGGAGGCCCTGGGATGCTGTGGGAGGGGGTTGATGATCAGTCACTGCCAACATGGTCTCAATGGGGTAGGGGAGGGTGCAAAGGGGCACAGAGCTGATTCCATCTCCACCTGAACTGTCAGGATAATGGAAGACTCTCTGAGATACAATGATGGTTTGTGTGGGTGATGTGGGTCTGGGGGAGAAGGGTACCAGGCTCATGCAGCTGCTGCCTCTCTTCAGTCTGACCAGGGGAGCACTCCTCGATATAAGGTCCCATGTCAAAGTGGCAAGATGTGTCATTCCATGGCCCTCCTTGTCAGACA
>NC_057746.1:33273231-33277944 GCF_004010195.1 Chiloscyllium plagiosum | reverse complement strand
CAGGGTCATTGCCAGTGTGACCGATGGAGCCAGCTACAGCCGGTATCATTCCTGCAGTTGCTAACATGTAACAATGGGGCAGGGAGTTACAGGAGGGACAGATGCACCAGGAAACCCTGGGCCAGCAGCAACCTGCAGCAGAAGCTGAACAGCCTCCACCAGATGAAGAGGTCACTGCTGAAGGGCTCCTCGGGATACATCACAGACTGAGGAGGGTCCGAGTCTTCATCCTCAATGCCATCTCCTCCGGATGAGTGAGGCACAGTATCAGAGCTGGATGGGGATGTCCCAGGACACTGTCACTGACCTATACCCAGTGGCTGGAGTGAGACCTGGGACCTAAAATGAGTGGGTCACCATCCTTTCCCAGTGGCCATCATGGTAACAGCTGTGTTGGACAGTTATGTGACTGTCCCATTTCGCCCCAAAGTGAACGATGATGTGAAGCTGGGATCAAGTGGGCCCTGGGGACATAGTAGCAGGAGCTTACAGAGAATGGTAAGAGGAGCTGTGAGTACGGGCCATTGAGGTGTGTGGCCTGATGCTGAAACAGTGATTGGGAGGGGGATACGCAGTTGGTGCCAGGCAGCTTTAACCATGTCACCTCTGTGCTGTGGGAAGCTCTGGGTTAAAGCTGCTGTGCCATGACATAGACAGTGAAGAGGAACTCTCGACTGTCACACCCATCATGCATTCTGACAAGGAGGGCCACGCAATGACACATCTGGGGATTTTGTGGATCCCAAGATGGCATCCTTCGGGGGTCCAAAGATGGTACTGCATCAACAACGTGCGTACATTCTGGGACACACCAGCAATGACCAGTTCGTCTGGCTGCAGTGAGTTGTAGAGAGTCCAGTTTACACTGGACAAGAGCAGTGTCACACGGGCAGGGCAGAGACATATTTCTTATTCATTCATGGGATAAGGCTGTTGCTGGCTGGGCCAGCATTTATTGCCCATCCCTAATCCCTACAGGACAGTAAAGAGTCAACCACATTGCTGTGGGGCTGGAGTCTCATGAAGGCCAGACCAGGTGAGGATGACAGATTCCTTCCCTAAAACAGATGAGCATTCCCAACAATTGGTTCATGGCCATTATGAGGCCCTTAATTCCAGATTTTTGTTGAATTCAAATTCCACCATCTGCCGTGGCAGGATGCGAACCGGGGTCCCCAGATTAACATTCCAGCAATAATATCACTGGGCCATCACCTCACCCCTAGGTTGATGAGGCACTTTTGGGACGGTAGTGTGAGAAAACCTGCTGGAACTCAGAGTGAGAGAGAATCCCTCCAAGAAAACCCACTGAGAATAACACTTTGCCAAAATATGATGAGATTCAGCCTTGTGTGTAACTTTGGTTCCTTGTTTAAAGAAAGTTTAAATGTGTTAGAGACAGTACAGAGGAGGTTTTCTCGATTGATACCTGGAATGAGTGAGTTTTGAGAATAGTCAGACAGACGGAGCTCGTTTCCACTGGAGATGAGAAGAGTAAGGGGTGAATTCGTTGGAGCATATCAGACTCTGAATGATCTTGACAAGGTGAAGGTGACAAGGACGTTTCCCCTTCTCGGCCAATCCAGAACCAGAGGGCACTGCATTAACATTAGGGCTCACCCTCTGAGGACAGAGATGAAGGGAATGTTTTTGTCTTAGGGTTCTATACTTCAGAACTCTCTGCCTCAGAATGCTGTGGAGGTGGGGTTATTAAATATCTCAAAGACAGAGGTGGATAGATTCTTGTTAAATAGGGATTCAAGGCTGGTTGTGGACGATGGGAAGGTGACATTAAAACACAGACAGATCAGCTATGATCTTATTAAATGGTGGAGCAGGCTCGAGGGAACAAACGGTTTGCTTCCACTCCTATTTTGTACATACGTTTGTATCTGTCTAATCAAAACACATTAAATATGGCGGTGATACATCACGCTGGGGCAATGAAATCTTTGTATGAGGAGGCAGTCACACCCCTCAGGGCAGTGTCTTCTGAGTTGGTTAGTGAGCAGCAAAAGGAGGGTATTGCTACAAGTGAGGCAACAAAGCTGACCCAGAGAATGGAAGCACAGGGTCCTCAGCCTTTGCAATTGCTCAACAGGTTTTTGCCACTGTGTCTAAAAGATTAATGAAGAATGAAATATAGGATATAAGGGAAATCTAATTACAAATATAAAAGGAGATCTTAAGAGTTTCTGCAGATATTTAAAAAGAAAGGAGAGACAAAGTGAATGCCTGTCTTCGGGAACTTGAATCTAGGGAACTAATAATGGAAAATGGGGAGGTGGCAGATGAATTAAACAAGTGTTTTAAATCTTTCTTCTGGTCGAGAAGCTATAAGGAACATCCCAGCAATAGACTTGTTTATTCATTCAGAGGATATGGCAGTGCTGGCTGGGCCAACATACAGCGGCTATAAAGCTGTAATCCAGGAAATGGATTGAAGACAATAATTCAGGAAAATTGCAATTGTAACCAGGGAACACGTACTCGGCAAAGAATTGGAGCTGCAGGCTGAGAAGTTTGAGTTTGATTTATTGTTGTTACATGGACTGAGATACAGTGAAAGGTGTTGTTTTACATGCTGCACAGGCAGACCACACCATATAAAGTGCACCAGGTTAGCAGAACAGAGTGCAGAATACACTGTTATTACCACAGAGAAGGTGCAGAGAGATCAGAATTAACATTTGAGAGGTCCATTCAGAAGTCTGATAACAGCAGGGAAGAAATTGTTCTTGAATCTACTTGTCCATGTATTCAAATGTTTGTACCTTCTGTCTGCTGGAAGAGGGTGGAAGAGAGTGTATCTGGGGATCAAGCGGTCTTTGATGTTGGTTACTTTGTCAAGGCAACGTGAAGTCACAAAAAGTCAATGGATGGAAAACTGGTTTATGTGATGGCCTGGGCTGTGTTCACGACTCTCTGCAGCTTCTTGTCGTCTTGGGAACAGCAGTTGCCATATCTCACTGTGATGCATCCAGATATATGCTTTCCATGGTGCCTTTGTAAAACCTGGTAAGACTTATTCACTCCTTGTGGACACACCAAATTTCTTTAGCATCCAAGGAAGTAGAGATATCCCTGTCCTTTCTTCACTGCTGTGTTGATGTGTGTGGACCAGGACAGATTTTTGGGGACCATCACTCCCAGGAACTTGATGCTCTCGACCATCTCCACCTCAGCAGCATTGATGCAGTCCTGAGGCCCTGATAGAGTTTACCCTTAGGTCTGAAAAGCAGGGCTGAGTGAGATAGTTAATGTATTGGAGTTTCAATTTCCTATGATTCCCTTCTTTCAGCGAAGGTTCCATAAGGTTGGAAAATAGTAAGTTCTTCAAAAGAAGAGAGCAGAAAGTGGGAAACTATAAGTCAGCCAACTTTACAGTTGTTCAGGGGATATTATTGGAAACTATTATTGAAAATGCTATAAGGTGGACTCAGAAAAAATCAAAGTAATCATACAAAGGCAAAATGTTAAAGGGAAATCCTGTTTATCTAATTTGTTGGAGTTTGTGAAGAGTCCTCATGTTGTAAATAAAGAGGGATGAGTGGATACAGCAGACGGAGCTTCCTCAAAGGCATTTGATAAGGCACCATGTCAACGGGTATTGCCCAAAAGAGAAACTCCTGATGTCGGGGCATTATCTCGGCATCGATAAAGGATTTAGTCACCAACAGAAACCATGGAGTAGACATAAATGGGCCTTTCTTGTCTGTTCATTTGTGAATTCTGGAATCCCTACAGTGTGGAAGCAGGCTTTCGAGTCCACACTGACCTTCCAAAGAGTATCCCACCCAGACCCATCCCCCTACCCTATCCCAGTAACCCTGCATTTCCCGTGGCTAACTCACCTAGCCTGAATCTCCCTTTTCAGCATGGCCAATCCACTGAGCCTGCACATCTTAGTCTGTGGGAGGAATCCAGAGCACTCGGAAGAAACTCACGCAGACACGGGGAAAATGTGCAACTCCACACAGACAGTCACCCAAGGGTAGAATTAAACCCAGTTCCCTGGCGCTGTGAGGCAGCAATGCTAACCATTGAGCCGTGCCACCCAGAGAAGGCTCTTTAGGCTGGACATTCAGGATATTCAAGTCTGAGACAGACAGATTATTAATCAGTGAGGGAATCAAGGGTCATGGGCAAAAGGCAGGAAAGTGGAGTTCAGGATTATCAGATAAGCCATCATCTCCCTAAATGCTGAGCAAACCCGACGGGCTGAATGATCTACTGCTGCTCCATGTCTCATGGTCTTTTCGATGGTTGCCTAGAAACTTCTCTTGTTCTGGCCAATCAGGGAGATTCACCTAATAGTTTGATGTGGGGGTGCCGGTGTTCCATAGAATGCCTGCCGTGTAGAAACAGGCCCTTCAGCCCAACAACGTCCCTCCAAACTGTATCCCAGCCAAACAAATTCCCATTACTCTACGTTTACCCCAGGCTAATGCACCTAACTTGCACATCCCTGAACACTATGGGCAATTTAGCGTGGCCAATTCACCTAATCTGCATATCTTTGGATTGTGTGAACAACTAGAGGAAACCCGCACAGGCACGGGAGAATGAGCGAACCCCAACCGACAGTCACCCGAGGCTGGAACCGAACCTGGGTTTCTGGCGCTGTGAGGCATCAGTGCTAACACATCCACTAATATCATTTATTGCATCCGTTGCTCCCGGTGCGGTCTCCTCTACATTGGGGAGACTGGG
>NC_057746.1:33245979-33273047 GCF_004010195.1 Chiloscyllium plagiosum | reverse complement strand
CTCCACGCTTCAGGCTCTCTGCCTTTATTCCTGATGAAGGGCTTTTACCCGAAACGTCGATTTTGCTGGTCCTCGGATGCTGCCTGAACTGCTGTGCTCTTCCAGAACCGGTAATCCAGAATCTGGTTTCCAGCATCTGCAGTCATTGTTTTTACCATCAGTGCTAACCACTGAGCCACCATGCCACTCCAAAGGTGTTGGACTGAGGTGGAGAAAGTTGAAAATCACACAGAATACCAGGTTATAGTCGAACAGGTTTATTTGAAAATACAAGGCTCCAGAGCACTGTTGCCTCACAGCGCCAGAGACCTGGGTTCAATTCCCACCTCAGGCAACTGACTGTGTGGAGTTTGCACATTCTCCCCGTGTCTGCGTGGGTTTCCTCCGGGTGCTCCGGTTTCCTCCCACAGTCCAAAAATGTGCAGGTTAGGTGAATTGGCCACGCTAAATTGCCCGTAGTGTTAGGTGAAAGGGGTAAATGTAGGGGAATGGGTCTGGGTGGGTTGTGCTTCGGCGGGTCGGTGTGGACTTGTTGGGCCGAAGGGCCTGTTTCCACACTGTAAGTAATCTAATTTAATCTAATCTAAAAAATAAGCATCTCTCCTTATTCCGTAAGCTAGTTGGGCAGAATACATAGGACACAGAATTTATAGTAGAAGATCAAAGTGTCATACAACTGATGTGATGCATTGAACAAGCCGACATTACTGTTAAGTCTTTAATCACTTAGAAGAGGGGCGCAGGTTTCCATTGATTAATATGTTTGATTAAAATAGTTTGAGACAGTGTCGACCATTTGCACAGCATGTTACTGTTAGTTTGTCTGTGTAACAGGACCCACGGCCTTTCTGTCTGGGCCCTCCCTTTCCAGGATCGAAACCCGACCTGTCATGATCCCAAAATAAAGCCCGGCTCTATTCTTACGTTGACCTGTTCCATTTTACCTTGTTACCATCACCTCGGTATTCAGGCTGCCCTGATACTTGGAGAATCAATCCTTGTTCTGCCCCAACTTCACATTAATTGAGGAATCTCCTGCTTTTCAACTTTCCTGAAAATGTTTCAAAATATCAGGACTGGATTATTAAGGCAGGATCCAGTTATGAAATCCAGTCCACACTTTCAGCACAGCCCATTTGTGCCCCTCAGGATAGTGCAGGAAGTCAATGCCCAGATGGAAAAAACAGAGAAACTTGAAATTGAAACCCACTGGCCCCATTCGTCATGTGTTCCTAAAACTGTAACTCCAGTCAGACCAGTACATTTATTGCCAAGTGCTGCTATTTATTCAACTGCCTCTGCCCCTTATTTGAAACTACACTTGCAGTTAGGAAACCACCACAACTCTTTCTCACAGATGTTTAAATTAGAGTCATAGAGATGGACAGCACAGAAACAGACTCTTCGGTCCAACTCATCCATGCTGACCAGATATCTTAAATTAATCTAGTCCTATATCGCAGCACTTGGCCCATATTGCTCTGAGCCCTTCCTATTCACATACCCATCCAGATGCCTTTTAAATGTTGTAATTGTACCATCCTCCACCACGTTCTCTGGCAGCTCTTACGGCCTTACAAATGTTTTGTGCTCTAATCAGAGCTTCAGAAGAGGAACTGCTTTCTAAATGGAGATAAATGGACTTCAGAGCCACAGAAAGATCAGGGAAATGAGAGGGGCTAAATTGTTCTTGCAGAGAGCTGTCACAAATGAGCTGAATCCCCTTGTGTACTATAACTATTCAATGTCTCAAAGATATTTTGTTTTTAAATTGATTTCATGCGTTAAACAATCATCACTTCTGCCATTTAATCTCCCTTCTTTCAATCTACCATGCACCTTCCCTTTCATTCTTCTACATTCTATAGTGATGTACTGGGGCTTTAAGAGGTGTATTTTGTCCTTTTGTTTGAAGAGTGATTTTAAGTCAGAAGTGATGAGCTGTCTATTTGAACCTAATACAGTAAACAGCCTCTGAGGACTTGGCTTTTTTTGTCGAGGTGGAACAATCGAAGCAGCCTGAATGGGTGGGGTTCAAGCTCCCCCAGAGTCAGGATTTTTAATTTTAGCTTTTCAGTCATTTTTGCTGAAGTCGTGAAGCTGGGTTCCAGCATGTCTGTTGCTGCTTCTCTCTCTCTCTCTCTCTCTCTCTCTCTCAGAATGTTGATGTTTTTCCTTCTGGACTGCCGGTGAGACAATCTATTTTACTGAGTTGTCCTTTGCCAAGGGTGTGTCAATGGGATATTGCTATATTGCCTACTATATTGCCGAGTATGATATTACTATGTATTCCTGATGAAGAGCTTATGCCCGAAACGTCAATTCTCCTGCTCCTCGAATGCTGCCTGACCTGCTGTGCTTTTCCAGCACCACACTCTCAACCCATATTACTATATTGGAATATTAATCGTTAAATAATCTGTTATTTTGTTAAGTTTTCCAAAAGAGTTAAGTTATTCCAATTTCTTCTTTCTTTTGTTGTATTTTAACGTGGTATATGAATAAAGTGTGTTTTGTTTCAAAAGTGGTAGTTTGACCAATCAAATTGCAGCCAGACCGCTAAGCCTGGCGTGTACCTTTAAAATAATAAAGAAGTTAGGGTCTAGGCGATCTTCTGAATATACTTTGAGGGTGTTTGGTTTGGTCCATAGCACCCTATTTTGTTGTCAGTGAATTCTTTTAAACCTTTTATACCTCAAATTATTTCCAGTGAAACACTAAAACATTCTGGGGAAGAGTGATTAGCAACCTTGAAGGTGACATTAATGATATTGGTCCAAATCCTACCATGACAGATGATGGAATTTAAATTTAGCTCATTAGTTGAGAATATTAAAATTTATCAGCAGGAATAGAGACCATGGTGGCTATCATCAATTGTTACAAAACCACATTGGTCCTTTGGGGAGGAAAATCGGCCACCCTTACCTGGTCTGGCCTACACATGACTCCAGACCCACAGTGGTGTTAGTGCATTTTTAACCGCTATCTGAATTGGTTGAGCAAGCCGTTCAATTCAGGGACGGTTAGAGTTGTTGGTCAGTTAATTACGGATAGTTACAATTGGCAACAATTGCTTGCTTTGACGGTGAAACCCACTTCCCAGTGAAAGAATAAAGAAAAACGTAACATTAAAGTCTGCCTCCTTCTTTTTGCCCTGCCTGGTTTCAGATTGCAGCATTTGTAATATATTACATTTGTCTTTCTCAATGATTGACATCTTCCAGCCCCACTGCAATCTCCATGTCTTCAATATCAATTCCATACATAGTAGTTGGCTGACCTTAAAGCACATTGTCTGAAACTTCAACATCATGTTTGACCCCAGGATGAGCTTCTATCTGCATGCCCTCTGTGGCACTGAAAGCAGCTTTTCCCCACCATTGGAGCAGACCATCCAGAGATGCAGACGTTTAAATTTCTTGCTGATGGGATGAGTGAGTCAGCGACAAAATGTTCAAATTTGGACTAGCCTCCTCTATGGATGATGTCACTGGTGAGTTACAGAGGTCTACAGCACCGAAAAAAAGGTCCTTCATCCCATTGAGTTTGTGTTTGTCAAAACAACCACCTTGTTATTCCTATTTTCCAATCCTTGACTTTTTGCCTTTTATTCCGTGGTTCAGAAGTGTACATCGAAACACGTCCTAAACGTCATGAGGGTTTCTGCCTCAGGCTGTTAGTTTCAGATTCTCAACACCCTCCAGATGAAGAAGCTTTTCCTCACATCTCTGAACTTCCTGCCCCTTACCTTAAATCTATGCCCCTTGGTTATTGATCCCTCCATCAAGGGGAAAAGTTTCTTCCTGTCTACCCTGTCTATGTCCCTTACAATTCAATACATCTCAATCATGTCCACTCTCAATCTCCTCTGCTCCAAGGAAAGCCACCTCAATCTGTCCAAACTCTCTAGCCCAGAAATCTTCCTGGAAGATCTCTTCTGCATCCTCTCCAGTGCAGTCACCTCCCCCCTATAACGTGGATTTGAGAACAGCACACAATTCAATAGCTGGGGCCTAACCAACATTTTATACAGTCCCAGCATTACCTCCCTGCTCTTAAACTCTATACTTCAGCTAATAAAGACAAGTATCCCATATGCTTTTTTAAGTACTTATCTCCCTGTCTTGTCACCTTATGAGACCAGTGAATGCACATTCCAAGGTCCCTCTGATTCTCAGTATTTGCCACAGTCCTATTGGTCATCATGTATTCCCTTGCCTTGTTTGCCCTGCCCAAGTACATCACCTCCTAGTTACCCAGATTGAGTTCAATTTGACTCTGATCAACCCATCTCACCAACCCGCCTATACCGTCCTGTTATCTAAGGCTATCGTCCTCACTATTTAGCACCCCACCAATTTTTGTATCATCCACAGACTTAGTAATAAATCCTCCTCCATTCAAACCTAAATTATTTATATATCACAAACAGCAAAAGCCCGAACACTGTTCCCTACTGAAACCCACTGGATACAAACCAGCCCTTGACCATCAGCCTCTGCTTCCTGCCAATCCACCAATTCTGGATCCAATTTGTCAACTTTCTCAAGACTTCATGGGCTTTTACCTTCGCTATCCCAGTCTCCCATGAGGAATCTTATTAAAAGACTTGCTGAAGTCCAAGTAGACTACACACATGGTTACCTCTTCACAAATTCAATCAAATTGGTCAGACATGACCACCCCTTAACAGAACCATGCTGGATGTTCTTGATTACTCCTTGCCATTCCAAGTTCAGATTAATTCTGTCCCTCAGAATTTCTTCTTGTAATTATTTTGATTGGCCTGGAGTTTCCTGGCATATCCCTTGCTCCTCCTCGTGTAATGGTAAGACATCGGTTGTCCTGCAATCTTCTAACACCTCTCCTGTGGCCAGAGAGAAGCTGAAAATTATTGCCAATGTCCCTGGTGGTTCCTCTCTTGCCTCACTTAACAGCCTGGAACACATTTTACTAGGTCTGCAGATTTATCTACTTTTAGGTCTATCAGACCACACAGAGCCCCCTCTCTGTCTGTGCTAATTTCTGCAAGAACGTTGCAAGCCTTCTCCTTTTTTTGATACCCACATTATTCCTCTCACTAGTGAACACTGACACAAGGTATTCATTTGGAACCACGTGTGCATCCTCCACTCACAAATTATTGCTGTGATACTTACTGGACCCTACTCTTTACTCAGTTATCCTTTTATCCTTAATGTTTGTGTTAAACAGTTTTGTATTTTCCTTTATTTTACCTGCCATTATCCCTTCATTTCTTCTTTTAGTTCTCTTTATTTTTAGTTCTCTTTGGCCCATTCTATAGTCCTCTCAGGCTGTTGCTGTTGTTTCTCAGTTAATCCTTTCTTCAAACAAAATGCACTTTTTAAAAAATCACAAACCAATCAAATCACCACCTCCTTGATGTACTGATTAACTTTCCCCAATCAGCAGTCCCCTGAAGCTGTCATTGTTAAACCTTTTCTTGTCTCTCAAACTTAGTGAGTTGCTGGTTTGCCTCAGTTTGAATTTTCTGACTTTTGTCCCTCCAGTGTCTTCTGGCCCTTTCTGATATCAGTTTTTTTATGTTCTTTTTACACAGTCATAGGAAAACATGCTCAGGTCGGGCAGAGTTGGATGCCAACATCCCTCAGGGCAATTAATGAACCAGTCTGGTTTTTCAACAATCTATTTATATTAATCACTACTCCCTCCCTTTTCTGGGCTGTGTCTTACAATGTTGCTGTGGCAATCAGAGACAGGAACTTAAAAGAGTGTTTTACTTTTCAGTGGGGACCATTTCACTTGGAGCCAGAGCAACCCTTTGAGATGGCCAACATATGGGAGAAGCTAAAAAGTGAACAACGGAAGGAGCTGTGCAGTGTCCACAAGGAGAAGGTGAAGCTATTTTGTAAAACTGACAATCAGCCCATGTGTGTTGTTTGTCAAAGTTCAAAAAGCCACCAAAGCCATGAGCTGCTGCCTCTGGAAGAAGCGACTGAAGAATTTAAGGTGAGGAGTTATCTCGTCAAATAGAGAAACAGAATGTAATTGTCATTGACTTGGATTGAGTGTCACTCAGTGCTAAAGGCAGTCCTGATAATGCATTTATATTTCTTTAGTTATTCTGTCACTCCATGGGCTGTCACATGTATCATTGCTACAAGGAGCAAGGCTAGAGATGTTGACGAGTTAGACTGGTGTCAGTCAATTAGCCCTCCAAATGCAAAGCCAAATCTCTTTTTACAGTATGTTTCAGATTAGAAGTGGTTATTATCAGCACATACCTTTTACCAAAGCCTCTCAATCAGTTCAAAATTTCAAGCAAATGCAATAACAGTGAGCAGGAAACTGAACAGGTTCAATCCTCTGGCCATTTTCTGAGTTAATAAGCAAACGCCTTCGAAGTTTAATAAGGAAAAAGTGATGCCATTGCAATCTGTATGAATGCACCATGGCCCAAATGAAAAAGACGTAACAAAACTCTTCCCATTTTAAAGAGGTGCAAGCTTCAAAACTCTAATCATTAAAAAAAGGAAATTTACCCAATTAATTAACAAAGTTGCCACATCTGAAACTGAACACCATCAGATGAAGCAAAGAATAGTGCAAGGATGTAAAAGGTGCAATGGTGTAAATAGTGCAAGGATGTAAAAATGAAAGGGAAGGAAGTCCGACTGATTGTGAGGGGTGACATATGTGGAGAGATTGAATCGATTAGGACTGTACTGATTGGAGTTTAGAAGGAGTTTTCAAATAAATTCTAAAATTCTAACAGAATGACACAGAGTAAACACAGGAAGGATGTTCCCAATGACAGGGGAACCCAGAACCAGGGTCACAGTTTAAGGATATGGGATAAGCCATTTAGGACTGAGATAAGGAGAAAATTCTTTTGCCAGAGAGTGGTGAACCACAGAAATTTTGAATATTTTGGTCAAAATTTTGAATACTTTCAAGAAGGACTTAGATATAGTTCATAGAGCTAAAGGTGTAGGAGAAAGTGGGAAATTATCAGCCATGATTGAATAACTGAACAGACTCGTGGCTGAATGGCCAGTTTCTGTTCCTATGTCTTATGGTCTTACTGGATAAATGGCCTACTCTTGTTCCTATTTTCTTTGTTTCTATGAAACATTTAAAAAGAGATAACAGATAGAAGTAATGTTAAATTACTGAAGTTAAAAAAAATAACAGCAGAAAGAGACAACAGAAGAAATAGAGAAAGAAACAGCTGAGAATGCTTCCTGAAGGTGTCAGCTTATTGTGCAATTGTGAAATAGTGATAAAGGGGAAAAACAGGTACAGTGGGGAGGTGGAGAGATAGGAAGATGTATCTGTTAGTCCAAAGCATTCCTGAGCTTAGAGATATGGGAAATTGCAACGGATGAGAAGGTGAGAAACCCTTCATGGGTGAGTGAGTCAAACTGGATTCAATCAGTGATAAAACTAGATATCCTCTGACCCTAGGAAGGAATCTTCAGCACCTCTTATCGAGAGATGAATACAATCTGCAACACATTTTCACCGAGGTACAGGAACTGAAGGAAGCCAATGAAATGGGAAGGCTGGGTGGAATGAACTTGTTGGAAGAAACTAAGGGATTAAATCAATAATCACAATTCCACAAGCAGTACTTTGATGAATTTGTTAATAAAACAATCTCATCAGCCTATGGTTATTGCTGTAACTTTAGAAATATTCAGGGTATGAAAATAAATCAGATTTTAAAGACAGACATTTTTGGCTCATCTCCCCCAATTCCTGGGTCCATGTTCAGATGAGTGTGAGAAAAAAAAAACAAGTTAATTCACTCAAGTAAAACAAAGAACTGCAGATGCTAGAGATCAGCAGCAAACAAAAGCTGAAATTGTTGGAGAATCTCAACAGGTCCGTCTGCATCTGTGGAGAGAGAAAGAGTTAATGTTTTGAATCCAGTATAGTATTGCTGAAACCTTAATTGTGTTTCACTTTCCACAGATTCTGCCAGACCTGCTGATGTTTTATTCTTATTTCAGATCTCCAGAATCTGCAGTATTTTGTTTTTATTTAGGTTCCACCATTCATTAGACTTGTTCTGGAATGGAAGGACTGTCCTTTGAAGACAGTTTGGGAAAACTGGGCCTATGTTCTCTCGAGTTTTGAAGAATGAGAAGTGATCTCATTGATACTCACAAACTACTGAAAGAGATAGGAGGCTAAGATGACTCCCCTGTTGGGACAGCACAGAACCGGGGATCAGCTAAAAATAAGGGGGATGCCACTCCAATCCAACATGAGGAGAATTTTTATTTTTACTCAGAGGGTTGTGAGCCTTTGGAATTCTCTCCCTCATTTTAAGGTTAGGCCCTCTTCTCCAGATGTCAGAAACTAGCATTTCTCTCCATCTACCCTCTCCAAACCATGATCAACTTAAAGATTTCAGTTGGATCACAGCTTAATCTTCCATTGAAATGAAAGCTAAGAATTATTGTTACTGAATGGTGTTTGATCTTTGGGAGTTTGTGTAACGTATTTTGACCAGGAGGAACTTCGAAGCTTACTGAAGCCGGTCCAGGACAAGAAGAAAGAATGTGATGCTGTAAGAAATGACTATAAGAGGACGTTAAGCCACATTCAGGTACTTTCTTTTATGATATGCATCACTTTTTGTTTGTCTTTGAAAAGTTGTATGCAGCTCAATCTGCAATGTGAGCCCCTTTTGATGGAATGATCACTTTGTCTCTGTCAACCAGGCATAATCCAGTAACGCAGCTAATGTTCTGGGGAACTGGGTTCAAGTCCTATCATGGCAGATAGTGGAATTTGAGTTCAATAATGACCTGGAAATAAAAGTCCAATAATGACTGTGAATCCATCGTCAATTGTTGGTTCACTAATGCCCTTTAAAGAAGGAAACTGCCATCCTTACCTAGTCTGGCCGACATGTGACTCCAGGCCCACAGCAATGTGGTTGATTCTTAACTATCCTCTCGTATGGGTTATATGTGCTGATGTAACCAGCGATGGCCTCATTCTGAGAATGAATTAAAAAAAATATAGATTTCACATCCGAAAGGAATATTTTTCTCTCTTCTGTTCTTACAAAAAGAATTGCATCACCTTTTTCGCAATTGCTAATTTTCTTCTCAAATTCATCTTTGTTCTCAAAGGATCAAGGTGTAAAGACAGAGAAACAGATTAAAGCTGAATTTGAAAAACTTCACCGGTTTCTCCGTGAGGAAGAGAGGATTGTGTTGAAAGATCTGAAACTAGAAAAAGAGGAAAAATGTCGGGAGATGAAGGAAAGGATTGAGGAGATTACAAAAGAAATCTCATCACTTTCAGTCACTGTTCAGGATATTGAACAAGAGCTGAGGGAACAGGACAGCATTAAGTTCTTAACGGTAAACTGTTTATTTGTCTTTGTACTTTCTTTGACACTATCTTTGAGACTGTGCAGGTTGTGCCAACAAAACCAAGGAGACTGTTTCCTATTTTACTGCACAAAATCAAATTCAGTCAGGTCCATGCTAGGGTTCAGAACTGAAAGTCACAGACCTGAAATGTTAACATTGCATGATATGACTTACTGAGTATCTCCAGCAGCTTTCTACAGTGCATTGCTTACATAGTTGTGTACACAATTTGGATGCTGGAATCAATGGAACAATTTCAACATTCACAGTTTGGTCAGTGAAACTAATATACAAGAGGATTGCGCTGAAGTATTGGGCAATATTAATGATCTTTGGTAGGAGGAATAAGGTGGGCAAATATTCCTCAGAAAGTAAGGTTAGAAGTGGGAAGTCAAAGCCAACATGCACAGGATATCAAGGGGTTATGGGATAGTGTGAGATGATGGAATTGAGAAAAAACATCATTTATCTAATTCAATCGTGGAGCCAGTTTGATGGGCCAAATTGTCTACTCCTGCTCCTATTTTCACGCGGTTTAATCTGAAGGGATATATGTGTAGTACTTAAATGTGACTTAACAAAGGCTCCACTGAGACCACAGAGATTTAATAGAACTTCTCTACTTCACAACTTTACTTCCTTAAGTTAAAAATCACACAACACCAGGTTATAGTCCAACAGGTTTAATTGGAAGCACACTAGCTTTCAGAGCGTCACTCCTTCATCAGGTGATAGTCTGACCTGATGAAGGAGCGGCGCTCCGAAAGCTAGTGTGCTTCCAATTAAACCTGTTGGACTATAACCTGGTGTTGTGTGATTTTTAACTCAATACACTCCAGTCCAACACCGGCATCTCCAAATCATGATTACTTCCTTAAGTTTGCCTTCTTAACTTGGGTTCCTTGACTACATTTAGAATCTTCAGGCTGGGATTTTCCCATTGGAGCCTTCTTAGATAATCATCTCTGGAATGTTCCCATACCAATGTGTTAATTGTCAGAGGGATGAATAAATGTGACGGTTAAATGCGTATTGCTTGGGCAATGTGTGATGCAAAGGTGCTGAAGGATGGCTCTTTAGCATTGCCCACTGTGGATAGAATCCTTTTGTGTTTTATATATTTTCCCTCCTGTTTCCTTAGTTACAAATAACATCTGTGAAGCTGTGTTCCATCTTGAACAATGTGGTTGATATTTACCTGCTCTCATCTCTGCTCTACTCAACAGCCTTGGTTTTTCTCTCTGTGCTGTTGGACTGACCCTTTCTCTATGTCCTCCCTTACTCCAACTATTTCATTGATAAAGAGCATCTACAGGCAACGCAGAAGGCTCAGAAATGAATGATGAGGATGATACCAGAAAGGAGAGGGGATACTGATCAGGAAAGATTTAACAGACTGGGTCAGCTCAGAAAGAAAAGACTGGGCACAATTTGATAGAGGCCTTCAAGATCTTTATGGATTTCATTGGATAGATGGAGAAAAGATGTTGCCGCTTGTGAAAAAGACCAGCATTTTGGTTGATAAATATAATGACAAATAACCCTCGTGACAATTCAAGGAGAATCTTGCTTTGTCAGTGAGCAAACAGAATGTGAAATTTTCTACACGTGCAGTAACTAAGATGAAGATTACAGATACATTCAGAGGGGAAGCTAGATTGCAGATGAGGGAGACACAGGACTGGGCAATGTAATGCTGATGTTAGGTCAGGAAGGGTGACAGAAGATTCCCATGGAGCAGTCCTTTCAATATTGCTGGATCAAAATCCTGAAAATCCCTCCATAACAATGTTGTAAGTCTACGTATACCATATGGACTGCAATGATTCATGATGTGGAGCAGCTGGTATTGGACTGGGGTGGACAAAGTTAAAACTCACAGAACACCGGGTTATAGTTCAACAGGTTTATTTGGAAGCACCAGCTTTTGGAGCTCTGATAGCCAGTGCTTCCAAATAAATCTGCTGGACTACAACCTGGTGTTGTGTGATTTTTAACTTTGTAATGATTCAAGAATACAGGTCACCACTACTTTCTCAAGGGGAAACGAAGGATGGGCAATAAATGCTCGCCCAGCCAGGAACACCCACATCCCACGAGTGAATAAAGATGAAAAAAGCAGAGACACCTGAATGGCTGAGATGGGCTGAATGGCCTACTTGTTTGCTATAATTATTCTGTTGCTATTAGCAATCTGGTTGGAATGCAGCTCTGTGACTTCTGTCATACAGTAGGATTGAGGAATTTGTATTATTTTCACAATGCAGTGAGGATGGGGCCAGACCTGTTCTTGCAGTTTACCCGGAACTACTTAGGACAGACAGCACACAAACAGGTAATCTGCACCACAGGCCTCCTCTGGTATTTATGCTGCAATTAAACAGCTCCCTTTTTTCTCATTTTCCTATTTCCTCCAGCTCTATTCCCTTTACACTTGCGCTCATTTTGTTTACTTTGAAAATCGATTCACCTCAACAACTTGCTGGGCCAGGGAGTTCCCGATTCCTGTCATTCTCTGGGCCGCAAACCACTTTGGGAATTCCCAATTGGATTTCTTGGTGACTCCCTCATAATGATGACCTTTGTCGTCTCTTCATACAGACATGCAGCCTCTGAGTCGACAGATTTTTCTTTAAAAAGTTGCACTTTTTAATCTAATTCTTTGATAGTTTTGGTCAGCTCTCAGTTGTCTCTTGCCCTCGGGGCCTTGTCCTATTTATCTTTTAGTAGGACTTTTGCAGTTTTAGAACCACCCTGCCTTTGAAGTGGCTGATTTGTGACACAGTCAGTTCTGTCCTTGGATTGAAGGGACAACTTTTGGCCAAGTTCAAGATATGCCAGTTTTTTTGGAAGGTTTCTCTCCCTGAAGTTGAGCTGATTTCTCACCAAATTTTCCCAAACTCTTCTCATTGATAACTTCCCCTGCCCCTGTGGTGTCTCTCAAGTCTGATTTCCAGCCAACTTCACCAAACACCATTTCTGAAACCACTGGCCAATCAGCGGCTATCTAGAATGCATCGGCATCACTTGTGCCCATGCCATCTTTAAAAGGCTGTTGTGCACCCAGACCAAGCTCCCCCCATTTGGAGCTGCCCTGAACACTGAGCTGAAATGGCCCCGAGCGTGGAAGGATGGGGGAGAGCAGTGCCCACTCGGTGACGAGGGACCTGGAGTTCCTGCTACATAGCCTGTTACACACGTGGGATATCTCCTGCCGCCCAGACCAGCAGGGAAGGCTGCCATACCAGACCATGGCCTGCCTGCTCCGAGGTTGCCACATGGGTCAGTGCAGTCTCAGCTGTCTGGAGGATCGCCAGCATTGTAGGAAAATGCTCAGTAACCTTCGTCACTCTGCCACCACTCTGCCCGTGTAATTATGATACCTCGCAGTCACTCTGTCTCTGCTACTGCACCTACTTCCCACCAAGGCTCATGCTCCACCCCTCTCAGTATTGCCTGTAACATCTTCCATACTCACCCTTATCAAAGATGTGGACGTGCCAGTGCTGGACTGCAGTGCACAAAGTCACAAGTTACATGACACCAGGTCATAGTCCAAATAAACCTGTTGCACTATAACCTGGTGTCGTGTGACTTCTGAATTGTCCACCCTCTTCCAACCCAACCCCCAGTGCAACTAAGTCTGCACATCGTCTGTGCTGCGTACTCACTCACTTGGAACACCTCCCTCCCTGCAGCAACATACCTGTATTATCCACTTTCATCTCCTGTCATACCTGCCTCTGTCTTATTCGAGGAGGTAAAACAGCCCATAGTGGGGAACAAAGACGGTAAGTGGGCTGCTCATCGTTCAGCTCCTCACCCATTATGAGGAGAGGATTCTGATTGTGACCACCCCTGGGTAGGGCCCAGTCTGGTATTGGAGACTTGACATTCTGCGATGGGATCACCTGACCAAACGCGATTGTCCCTTGATCTGGCTGAGACCTGCTGGAAACTATGAAAAGCTTCTGGGATTTGTGTCTGTGATACATGGCACTGCAAGACAGCAGTGATATGAATGTGAGATCTCTGGCTGAGGGGCTGATGCACCAAGGGACAAGGTGAGGCAATACAAGGGAGGGATGTTGTGAGGATCAAGGTAAGTGCAGAGTGACTGAGAATTGTGACAGTGAGCAAAAAGCCTGGAAATGCAGCCTGGTGCAGTTCATGAGCTGGATGTGTATTCCTGAACACACAGTGTACTTGTTGCAGCATTACAATGAGAGTTACCAGTGCACCCTGAGGTGCAGCATTGAAGTGCTGAACCATCCTGGAAGTGGATCGGAGATGTGCCACGAGCGTTCTTAGAAGCAGGCATATGTCGTATGCCAACATCCGTGGATATAGGGTATGTGTGGCCGATGCCTATGAAGCTTGCCATGAGATGTTGGTGTCTCTTATCCAACATAGAGGTCATTCATGAGCTGAACCTAGGAGCAAGTGAGGACTGCAGATGCTGGAGATGACAATTGAGACTGTGGTGTTGGAAAAGCACAGCAGATCAGGCAGCATCCGAGGAGCAGAAGAATTGACATTTCGGGCATTTGCCATTCATTCCTGATGTAGGGCCCGAAACATCGATTCTCCTGCTCCTCGGATGCTCCTTGACCTGCTGTGCTTTTCCAGCTCCACACTCTTGATGGTGAGATGAATCTGCCAAGTGTTTGCCCGGGTCTCCTTGCTGTGTGTTCCTGACCTTGATCTTGTTTGGTGTGTTTGGTAGGATGGGGGGCTTAATATTAATGAGGACAGTTGTGCCATGAACAAAGGTGGTTAACAAGCATTAACCCCCACCCCCCCCCCCCACCCCCCCAGTCAATTACCTCCTCACTGCTGCCTGGGCAAAGCAATAACATGTTGTACCATTGCTGCCAACATCAGTATGGGCCTCCCTGGAATTATCGCATTATCGAATTATCGGTCCATGCCCACATCATTCATGCCACTGTAAGATTGCCCCCTCTGTCTTTAAGCTGCAGGTTCTGGAGTCAATCCCACAGCAGCACTGTCGAAGGAGGATTCATGATGCGGTTCACTAAGTTATTGATCCGTCTGCAAGTTCTTCCAATCATCCCCAAAAGGAAACAAAGTGTGTATATAGAAACCAAGCAAATTAATTAAAATGTACTCTTTTATGGAACCCATTCTGTTATACCTGTATAATAAAATGTCTTTGTACCATGAATATTAATTGCTATTCTTGTTCCACAGAAAATTCTGGAATCAAAGGAAAGGTATAATTTTACACCTTTGTTTTAAGATTTTTTTTCATGATTCCTTTCTCACCCTGGAATGACCCAACACTGACCTTTGTCTCCTGTTTCAGAGTGAAGCAAACTCTCCCAGAGCCACAGAAGGTTTACCCTTTAATAAATGTGGGCAAGTACATTGGCTCCCTGCAGTACAGAGTGTGGAAAAAGATGCTGACGGTGATTAATACAGGTGGGTGTGAGCTTCCTGACACCAGCTCTTCAACAACTCTCATATTTATGAGCAGAAGGGAACTGTCTCTTTATAATAAATATTTAATTCTCTTTGTAATGAATGCGATTTCATTTCAGTCAGTTTTCTGAGAAAATCCAGAATTGATGGATACTTCCTTTTGCCATTTTTTTTCCCGAATAATGAGCCAGGACCAGAATTTCCAATGCAGTTATTTTTGGAATAGACGTGGGATCTGCTGAACTTCCATCTATCCCATGGATGTGTCCCTGACATCGCCCCCCCTCCATCCCAAATCCTGAAGTCTTGGCATCGGGAATCTATTTCCCACCTGAATTGGGATTCAGCTTTAGGTGAGAGTGGATGGGTCCAAAATATAAGGGGCAGGATGGAGGTATATTTGCAAACTGAACCTTCCTGCTGCTTTTACAGGAGGCTGGTTTTCTGAAAGTTCACAATCAAACAGTGACTAACTACATTTGGGAATCAAACCTTTTGTATGTCCAACGCCCCCACATCTTTAGTAATATTAGAGACCAGGGACATTGGAAGTAATGAATGACAGTTATTTTCTAAAGCAATGAGTTAATTGTTGGAAAATAAACCTATTAAATGATACATAGATTAAGTTTATTGTTGCTGGATTGACCCATGATTTACCTTCTGCTGTGGGTGCTGAACTAAGTTAAACAAGTGATAAATCAACTGTATTTGGGTGCATTAATATCCTGCTTTCCTGTGTTAAAGATATCAACCCAGAAGTGACTGAATGTCACAGTAATGTTAGACCACATGCCTTTTACATGATTATGTATCTCACAGAACCTTTAAATTTGACCAAATCCATGCTGCATCAAAGAGAAATACATTCAATGAAATCAAATTGTTTTTGATTTTGAAATTTCTGTTGAAACTGAAACAATCCTCTGACATGCTAAACTTTTCCCCCTTACCTTCCTGCTAACCATGTCTGGATTAATGTTGTCTCCTGTTATCTGAAGAGGTAGGTTGATTTCCACACTTACTGAACTTTAAATCCATATATGTGCACTTAATTTACAGTTTGGCTGTAATTATTCAGACAGTGACTGGAAAACACTACAATGCATTTTTGAACTTACTTGTGGGATGTGGGCATTGTTGGCGTGGCCAATATTTAATGCCCATTCCTAGTTGCCAATCAAACAAGAAAGTAGTGCCAATCAATATTGTCCTGGATGGCATCAAGCTGCTTGAGTATTGTTGAAGCTGCACTCATTCAGGCAAGTGGGAAGTATTCCATTACACTCCTGCCTTGTGCCATTTAGATGGTGGACAGACTTTAAGAAGTCAGGAAAAAAGTCAGGACTTACTACAGAATTCCTAACCTGCTCTTGAGGTCACTATGTTTATATGGCTGACCCAATTTTGTTTTTGGTCAATGGATCTTTATTGCAGGGGATTCAATGATGATAATGTCATTGGGCATTCAGGGACTTAATCTGCTACAGGATTCCTAACCTTTGCCCTCCCCTGTGGCCATTGTATTTATATGGCTGGTCCAGGTGAACCCTAAGAATATTGATAGGTGAGGGATTCATTGATGGTAATGCCATGGAATGTAAAGGGACAGTGGTTTGATTGCCTGTTATTGAGATGGTTGTTGCATGGCATTTGTATGGCATAATTGCTCGTTGCCACTTTTCAGCCTAAGCCTGGTAATTGTCCAGATCTAAGTGCATTTGACTGTAGATTCTTTCAGTATCTGAAGAGTTGGGAATGGTGCTGAACATTGTGCAATCATTGGTGAACATCCCTACTTCTGATATGATGATGGAGCAAAGGTCATTGGCTTAAGATATTAATATTCAGCCATAACCAAAATCAAACTGACGTGGTGTTGAAATCTGCACAAATATCTGTTCATCAATGATGAATTTCACTCAATGTAATGATTATGTATTTGGTCAATGAAATATGAATAGTGTTTCTATAATAGTCAGAACACTTTCCTCATCCCATGTTGTTCTCGATCACAATACACTGTGTTATACAAACCCCCCAGAAATGACGAGGAACATTCAGGAAGTCACACTTGCTGAGTATTTCCCCTACTTTGAACTTACTGAGCTGGAGATCTATGCTCCTGCAATATATTGCCAAAGATATTTTGGGCTAAGGAGCCTAAGTGATGAGAACCAATTCTAAAAGTGTGTAAGTATGGAAATATCATCCTGATTACATTTCATGCTCAGATGTAAAATGTATTCTAATGCCACTAAAAACATCTTTTGAAATCACTCAGCAAAGTATATTAGGGAAAGAGTGTTACTAAGCAACAGAGACACACACACACACAAACACACCCAGACACACACACACAGATACATACACACCACACACAGACACAGATACACATGCACACAGACGCAGAAACATGGACATACACAAATACAGAAACACACACACAAACACACACCCAGACACACACACACATACCCAAGCACACAGACACTTAGACATACACATACCGACTCACACAGACACAGATGCTGCCACACAACCACCCAGGCATACACAAACACACTGTCATACACACACACAAACACACACACCCAGATTCATATTCACACCCAGACACACACACTCAGACACACACACACAGACACTCATGCACTCACACAAAAACACACACGCCCAGACTCACATCCACACACAGACACAAACCCACGCGCGCGCCCGCCTCATTTTTCTATGTGTCACCTATGTTCAGTTTGTGATGATTCTCTCAAACACTCTGTTGGCTCTGCCTGCCCATCCTTCCTCTGTTTAGCTTCCATTCCCACTGAGATCAAGGATCTTGTTATGTTCTTGGTGACTTGCTTCCTCTCTGGTTTCATGGAATCTGAGCTAGTTAATAAATCCAATCCACAATCTTCTCTATGTTTCGTTCTCACTTGCATGCGCACACACATGCACACACACATGCACACACACACACAGTGTGCATGCTGTGTCTCTAAAACACTGTCTCTTTCACACATGCTGCATACTTACCAGCATACTGTGTCTCTAGTTTACACACACAGTCTCTCATACATGCACACTCTCATTATCCATTCCTTTGTACACACACTGTGTCTCCCAGAATCAGGGAATCCTGGTACGGAAGCACACAAGTTAATCAGGGGATCCTTCTCCCCCACTTCTCCAACCTCAGTGCAAAGTGTGCCCATGAGGTAAAACCTTTTTCCAGATGGAGCATCCCATTTCCTCCTGTTCTTTCTCAAATGCTTCTCCAGGAATGAATTTCTAATCCTGATTTATTGCTAATTTTTCCAATTGCTGTGAGAGTTACAGTGAGTGTGACTAACACTCTATCCGTGTTCCTCTGTTCCCAGCTCCAATCACCTTGGACTCTAACACAGCTCATCCTGATCTTCTCCTGTCTGAGGACCTGAGCACCGTCAGTTGTAATGGGAAACAACAGCAGCTTCCTAGAAATCCAGAGAGATTTGTTCGGAGTGTCCAGGTCCTGGCATTGGAGGGATTTACATCAGGGAAACATTCCTGGGAGGTGGAGGTGGGGAACCAGACAGAGTGGGCGGCGGGAGTAGTCAATGAGTCCATCAACAGGAAGGAGGCCTTCAGCTTAATTCCAGGAAATGGATACTGGTCTGTGAAGCTGAGAGATGGGAATAAAAACAGGACTGGTGACACATCATCAAAACGCTCAGAGCCTGGTGTTAACATGAAAAAAATCCGTGTCTGTCTGGATTATGAGGGAGGGAAGGTGTCCTTTTATAACTCAGAGAACAAGACCCACATTTATACTTTCACTGGGACATTCACTGAGAAACTCTATCCCTTCTTCAGCTCTTCACTCACTGATGGGAGTAAAAACACAGACCCCTTGACAATCTGTCCACGGAGAGTAACAATCCAGGAAGATGAAGGTTTTGTCCCTATTTTCAAACAAAACAGTTGCAAAGAAGTCCCAAAAATACCGAAACATCATTGATAAATACCCAGAAGTCTGGGAAAACCTTTTGCAATTTTCAAAAAGGGATTAGATAAATGCTTGAAGGTGAACCATTTCCAGGGCTGAGGGGATAGAGAAGGGAAGTGGGACTAATTGGATAGATCTTTCAAAGAGATTTGATGGGCCAAATGGCCTCCTCCACAACAGGATTCCACGAATAGATAATCTCAATTTTGAATTATCCTCACATGATACTTTAATTTCCAAAACATTTTATCTTAGAACAACTAGTCAGTTCTTGGATTCTGTGTCAAGGGGATGCACTTGGTGTTAATTAACACAGGGGATCATAAGAATAGGAGCAGGCCATTGGTACAATCCTGCTCAATTGTGTCAGCAAATTTGGATATTTCATTCCAAATTTTAATTCCATTATCAAAGTCATTGATGAGTATTGTAAATAATTGAAGCCCCACCATAGATCCCTGGGAGACACCACTAGTCATGTGCTGCCAATTTGGGCACTTATTCATTATTCCAACTCTTTGCCACTCAACCATTATTCTTTCCATGTCAGTAATTTGCCTTCAGTCTCATCCTTTTCCACCTCAGCTAACAACCTGTCGTGTGGGATTTTATCAAAAGCCCTCTGGAGGTTCACACAAACAATATCCATCGACTGACATCTGTCCAGCACATTTGTCAGCTCTTCAAAAAAAAATCTCCAAGTGGAAATGAGAATGTTAGTTAGTCAAACAGAAGACTGCATGGCAATGAAGAAAGAGTGTTGGGGTCAGACAAACCAGTCTAACAAGACTCATGATTCACTGTCAAGCTGTTGGGGAGTAGGGGGCTGGTGCAGGAGGTGGCAATGGGGTGGGCTGGAGGACCTGAGTGTTACACCCTGTAGGGTAAGAAACGTCTGTTTCAACATTTTCTCTCAGAATCTTAACGTGGGCAGGAACAGTTATCACAGGGTGGCACAGTGGCACAGTGGTTAGCACTGTTGCCTCACAGCTCCAGGGACCCGGGTTTGATTCCAGCCTTGAGTGACTGTCTGTGTGGAGTTTGCACATTCTCCCCCCCTGTATCTGTGTGGGTTTCCTCCGGGTGCTCCAGTTTCCTCCCACAATCCAAAGATGTGCAGGTTAAGTGAATTGCCCATAGTGTTTAAGGATGTGTAGGTTAGGTGCATTAGTCAGGGGTAAATGTAGAGTAATGGGGAATGGGTTTGCGTGGGATACTCCTCAGAGGGTTGATGTGGACTTATTGGGCCGAAGGACCTGTTTCCACATTGTGGGGATTCTATGATTCAACTTGAACACTACCAGTTGAGGCACATAACAATCATAAGAGAATCGATAGAATAGATTGCCGAACTCAGTAGGGGAGCTCCATTGAGTCCTTGATAAAAGAAATCTTGGTTTGTGTAGTTTTTTGGGACAGAGACAATAGGAGTGATCAGACTGGTCTGCTAGGCAAGATGTAGAGGTGCAGATTTGGACTGGGGTGGACAAATTTAAAAATCACACAATGGCAGGTTAATGTCCAACAAGTTTATTTGGAAGTACTAGCTTTCGGAGTGCTGACCCTTCATCAGGTAGCTGTGGAACAGGATCATAAAACGCAGAATTTATAGTAAAATGTCATGTTTCGGTTGTGTCACGAATAAAATTTTGTGTATTGTGTGCACTGAATAAATAACAGAAAACAGACAGCCATCAGGACTGAGTCAAGTATTTGTGTGCAAAAGCTGGCAAATCGTCACCAAAGATATATATTAACACCCAGACACTGCTGAAACTGCCGAATATTTTCAACAGGTTTTGTTTTTACAAATATTGCATGCTTGTGGATTCTCAAATCTCTTTCTTCCTGTGGAGTTCCTAGTTCTACACTCTTTTGGTTTGATCCTTTCTCATCATTGACTTCATACTCACCCACTTTATGCTCCAATTTAGGTTTGCATGAAAAATAACTAACTGGCTATTTGATACTCATGTCATCCTGCTGAAATTTATCAAAGATCCTTCAACAGCACCTTCCAAACCCACAGAATTTATCCTTCCAAATTACTTTGAAGCTTCTAACTGTCACTCCCAATTTAGTACCATCTGCAAACTGAGCTACATGGTTCTCTATTCATTTATCTAAGTCATTAGTAAATATCATGAAAGGTTGAGGTCCTGGAAAGGGCCTGTTTTTTTCTATAGAGAAAGAAAGACTCTTGGAGCATACTGCCTTATTTGGGACTAACTAAAGAAGTTATGAATGTGATTCAATTGATGGATGTCACAGTAATTCTTGAGACAGGAAGGGTGTGGGTCTTGTGGTGAACATGTATTGTTGAGGTAATCTGTACCTGTTGTGACTTTGTCTTTCCTGAATCATTAGTGTGTCCATTGTCTCTATGCTATTTACTGACCTATTGAGAGTTTCTAACATTTTCTGCCTTTATCTCAGTTTTCCAGCATCTGCAATGTTTGAGTTCTTCCTTTCCATGTTGACATGTTCCCTGTTGTTCTGACAATTCTCCAACTTAAACACAAGACCAAATGTGAAATTCTGCAATATATTGGCATGAGTGGGTTTTATCAGAAGTTTAAGCACTGTCGTGGCTCCTTTGATACGATGGTTAAAACAAAGCAAGAAATTTGAATAGACAAAAGAATGTCAAAGTGCCATTGACAATATAAACGTTGTTCCAACTATTGCACTGGTTTTAGCAACACTGAATGATGAGAACTGATTGTTACGTCAACAATATCAGTGTTGATGCAGTGTCTTTTTAATATTCATTTCTGTGACTTGGGCGTTGCTGGCTGGCCAGCATTGATAGCCCATCCCTATTTGCCCATACGAAAGTGATGGTGAGCTGCCTTCTTGAACTGCTGCAGTCCACTTGCTGTGGATTGACTCACAATGTCAGGAGGGAGGGAATTCCAGGATTTTGACCCAATGACTGTGAAGGAACGGTGGTATATTTCCAAGTCAGGGTGGTGAGTGGCTTGGAGAGGAACTTGCGGGTGGTGGTTTTCCCAAGTACCTGCTGCCTTTATCCTTCTAGATCAAAGTGGTTGTGGGTTTGGAAGGTGCTGTTGAAGGACCTTTGATGAATTTCAACAGGACGACATGAGTATCAAATAGCCAGTTAGTTATTTTTCATGTTGTAATGGAAATATTTTCAATGGAGAAAGAGACACTCAGCTTGATGTTGGCTCCCCAGCAGTTTGAATGCAGCATGTTCCACAATTCTGGACTGACGGGTATTTATATAGGATTTTACAATCCTTTAACCTTCCTGGACGCATTCTTACAATAAAAATCTGAGACTACTTTATTGGACTTCAATGCTATAGCCAGATAACTTAAACAACACTCATGGAACAAGAACAGACAATTTTGTAGCAGTTACTTTGTCAAGAGCAAATATGGATGCAAACAATACCATGGGCTTGTGCAGAACATAAGGCCAAATCTACACTAAATCATTTCATGGATAACTCCCTTTTTTATATCTCCTCCTAACAATCCTTTACATTATTGAACATTCTTTATGTGGACCAGGGCTTCCTGGTTTCTGAAGAAGGGCTTATGCCCGAAACGTCGATTCTCCTGTTCCTTGGATGCTGCCTGACCTGCTGCGCTTTTCCAGCAACACATTTTCAGCTTCCTGGTTTCAGCCTTGCAAACGTCACCCAGCATTCCTTTGTCCTTTTAAATATATTAATTGTGTGCAGACATATCTGACAACTACAACATTCATTGATCGGCCCTTGTCATTCGAGATTTGATGACTGGTTTAGCAACCCAGCACTGACCCGAGGCCCTGATTGTGCAGTATAACTACATCAGAAATTAGCGAGACTCAGATTGACTAACACTTCATGAGGAGAAAGTGAGGTCTGCAGATGCTGGAGATCAAAGTTGAAACTTTATTGCTGGAACAGCACAGCAGGTCAGGCAGCATCCAGGGAATAGGAGATTCGACGTTTCGGGCACAGGCCCTTCTTCAGGAATCAACACTTCATGAGCCATTCTCATTGCTACCAGTAGATGGCAGATTTGATCCATTTATTTACTGTGTATTGTACTCGCAAAGAGAACTCTCGACAAATACAATTCAACAAACACATTTCAGGTTTTTGATGAGGAGAATGCAATTAATGTGGACTTTCAAAAGGTGTTCAATGACACAGCAGGTTGGTTGACAACGTTAGAGCTCGTAAGCAGGCAATAGCGATAAGGGTAGGAAAAAATTGATAGTGACAGTAAAGGAATGGTAGTGAATATTTGTATCTTAGCTGTACAGGACATAATCACAGTGACGCAAAACATAGAAACATGGTGAACTACAAAAGGGAACAGGGATTAACTTCAAGAGCATGCAGGTAGGACAAGCAATAAGCACACAAGGGACAGGTTAAGTTCAATGCAAAGGAATGTGCAGTGGCTCATGAAGAACAAGTAGAGGCATTGTAAAATAAAGACTCAACCCGAAAGGGGATGCAGGAGCTGAGGGTATATTTACAGAACTAACTGGACATGGCAGGACAATCAGGAGAGGTTGAATAGGTTAGGGCTGTTTTCCCTGGAGAATCGGAGGCTGAAGGATGACCTTGTAGAGGTTTATAAAATCATGAGGGACACGGATAGGGTGAATAGACAAAGTCTTTTCCCTGGGTTGGGGGGGGGAGTCCAGAACTAGAGGGCATAGGTTTAGGGTGAGAGGGGAAAGGTATAAAAGAGACCTAAGGGGCATCTTTTTCAGGCAGAGGGTAGTGCATGTATGGAATGGGCTGCCAGAGGAAGTGCTGGAGGCTGGTACAATTGCAACATTAAAAAGCATCTGGATGGGTATATGAATAGGAAGGGTTTTGGAGGGATATGGGCCAGGTGCTGGCAGGTGGGACTAGATTGGGTTGGGATATCTGATCGGCATGGACGGGTTGGACCAAAGGGTCTGTTTCCATGCTGTACATCTTTATGACTCTATGACAGATAAAGTGAATAACAATGTGTGCGATGCTGGGCTTTAAAAGTACGGAACATCAGGTCCAACAGGAAGTAAATTGTAATAAAGCTGAGCAAAACACTGACTCAACACCACATGAAGTATTGTGTCCTGTTCTGAACACCACTCCAAAGGAAGAACATACAGGCATTTGAGAAAATACAGATGAGATTCAGAAAAATGAAGTTGCGGGAGATTGGAGAGATGGTGATACTCTCCATGAAGGAGAGAAGGTTGTGAGGAGATTTGATAAGAGGCATTAAAACCTGAGAGGGGTCTGGATGCTAAATAGGAAGGAACTGTTTCCATCGTTAAAGGGATCATACAAAACAAAAGATTTAAGATAAATGGTAAATAAAGCAACAGACACACAGGGAAAAAGAAATTAATGGATTGTGTGGTTAGGATCTGAAAAGTTTAAGAATGTGAGAAAGAAGGTTCAGTGAAGTACTCAAGAAGACAACTGGATTCTTATCAGAAGAGGGAAATGTGTAGAGTGATGAGGAAATGGTCCAATAGGCAGTAGGACATGGTGAGGTCTTCCTGCAGAAAGCCAGCCCCTATACAATGGGCTGAGCGGACTTCTTCAGTATCGTAACCATCCCCTCAGTCCAAATCTATATGAACTTCACCAATGGACTTTGCCAGATTTATGCATCTCCGATAATACGCTTCAACCTCCAGGCACTTTGCATTTGTTATTTCAGCCGGCCGTCCTCAGATCAGCTCCTGCTAGATATCACACCGCCTCACCAAGGGTAGGGTACCAGATATCAGACATCCCTCAGAGGTAGGGTACCAGATATCAGTCTGCCCCTCAGAGGTAGGGTACCAGATATCAGACCATCCCTCAGAGGTAGGCTAGCAGATATCAGACCATCCCTCAGGGGTAGGCTACCAGATATTTAGGGCGGCACGGTGGCACAGTGGTTAGCACTGCTGTCTCACAGCGCCAGAGACCCGGGTTCAATTCCCGCCTCAGGCGACTGACTGTGTGGAGTTTGCACGTTCTCCCCATGTCTGCGTGGGTTTCCTTGGGCCGAAGGGCCTGTTTCCACACTGTAAGTAATCTAATCTAATCTAATCTAATCTAATATCAGACTGCCCCTCAAGGGTATGCTACCAGATATCAGACCGTCCCTCAGAGGCAGGCTAACAGGTATAAGACCAGCCCTCAGGGGTAGGGTACCAGATATCAGACCGTCCCTCAGTGGTAGACTACCAGATATCAGACCATCCCTCAGAGGCAGGCTAACAGATATTAGACCATCCCTCAGGGGTAGGTTACCAGATATCAGACCACCCCTCAGGGGCAGGCTACCAAATATCAGACAGTCCCTCAGGGGTAGGCTACCCGATATCAGACCGTCCCTCAGAGGTAGGTTACCAGATATCACTCCGCCCCTCAGAGGTAGGGTACCAGATATCAGATCGTCCCCCTGAGGTAGGGTACCAGATATCAGACTGCCCATCAGAGGTAGGCTACCAGATATCAGACCATCCCTCAGAAGTAGTGTACCAGATATCAGACTGCCCCTCAGAGGTAGGCTACCAGATATCAGACTGTCTCTCAGAGGTAGGTTACCAGATATCAGACCGTCCCTCAGAGGTAGGTTACCAGATATCAGACCGTCCCTCAGGGTCAGGCTAACAGATATCAGACCGTCCCTGAGGGGTAGGGTACCAGATATCAGACTGCCCCTCAGAGGTAGGCTACTGGGCAATTCCCACCAAGTCTCCACCAAAACCTCAACCCATTCTTCTGGATTGTCCTTGTGTATGAGAGGCTGCCATCATGTGCAAGGCTCTCCAGCACTGCCTGTTCTAGGAACAGTGTGTTCAAATTCTGCCTGGGTAACTGGAGGGAATTCAAATTTAATTCATAGACTCTACAATTACAAATCTTGACTCGGTAAGAAAAACCGTCACCGGTATTGTTGTTAAAAAAAAAAATGCTAAATTGCCCGTAGTGTTAGGTGCAGGGGTAAATGTAGGGGAAGGGATATGGGTGGGTTGCGCTTCGGCGGGTCGGTGTGGACTTGTTGGGCCGAAGGGCCTGTTTCCACACTGTAAGTAATCTAATCTAATCTAATCTAATATCAGACTGCCCCTCAAGGGTACGCTACCAGATATCAGACTGTCCCTCAGAGGCAGGCTAACAGGTATAAAACCAGCCCTCAGGGGTAGGGTACCAGATATCAGACCGTCCCTCAGTGGTAGACTACCAGATATCAGACCATCCCTCAGAGGCAGGCTCACAGATATCAGACCACCCCTCAGCGGTAGGCTACCAGATATCAGACCACCCCTCAGGGGCAGGCTACCAAATATCAGACAGTCCCTCAGGGGTAGGATACCAGATATCAGACCGTCCCTCAGAGGTAGGGTACCAGATATCAGACCATCCCTCAGAGGTAGTGTACCAGATATCACTCCGCCCCTCAGAGGTAGGCTACCCGATATCAGACCGTCCCTCAGAGGTAGCTTACCAGATATCACTCCGCCCCTCAGAGGTAGGGTACCAGATATCAGATCGTCCCCCTGAGGTAGGGTACCAGATATCAGACTGCCCCTCAGAGGTAGGCTACCAGATATCAGACCATCCCTCAGAAGTAGTGTACCAGATATCAGACTGCCCCTCAGAGGTAGGTTACCAGATATCAGTCCGTCCCTCAGGGTCAGGCTAACAGATATCAGACCGTCCCTGAGGGGTAGGGTACCAGATATCAGACCACCCCTCAGAGGCAGGATACTGGGCAATTCCCACCAAGTCTCCACCAAAACCTCAACCCATTCTTCTGGATTGTCCTTGTGTATGAGAGGCTGCCATCATGTGCAAGGCTCTCCAGCACTGCCTGTTCTAGGAACAGTGTGTTCAAATTCTGCCTGGGTAACTGGAGGGAATTCAAATTTAATTCATAGACTCTACAATTACAAATCTTGACTCGGTAAGAAAAACCGTCACCGGTATTGTTGTTAAAAAAAAAAGAACTGAGAGAAGGAAATCTGTTAGTCCGATCCAATCTGCACTACTCCAGACGCACAGCGATGGGCCAACTCTTGACTGCCCGCTGAAAACAGGCCACTCATTCAACAGCAGCATGGCATAAGCTACAATTAAATACTGGTCCCATACCATGAATGAATACAATATTGTGTGCAATTCTGGTCTTCCTGCTATATGAAGGATGCTGTGAAACTTCAAAGGGTTCAGAAAAAATTTATAAAGATGTCACCAGGGTTGGAGGGTTTGAGCTATAGGGAGAGG
>NC_057746.1:33233344-33245479 GCF_004010195.1 Chiloscyllium plagiosum | reverse complement strand
AATAGAAAGTGTTGCGGGGTGAACAAAAACCAAACTGCCCAATTCTAGTCAGATCTGTGTGGACAGAGAGCCAGATTCAGGGAGGAATCCAATGTGACTTCTTCAGAAAACATCAGAACACAGAAACAGGAGTAGGCCATTCGGCCCTGTGAGCCTGTTCTGCCATTCATTCTGACCATGGCTGAGCATCCAACTCAATAGTATGTCCCTGCTTTTCCCCCATATCTTTTGATCCCTTTAGGCCCGAGGGCTACATCCAAATCTATCTCAAAATCATACAATGTTTTAGCATCGACTGCTTTCTGTGGTTGCAAATTGCAGAGGCTCCTCACTCTCTGGGTGAAGACATCTCCCCTCATCTCAGTCCGAAATGGTTCACACCATACCCTTAGACTGTGAGCCCTGGTTCTGACTCCCGGTCAGTGGGAACACCCTTCCAATCTCTCCCCTGTCTAGTCTTGTGGAAGCACATATCCCTTGTATTTAACAGGACACTGCTGTAAGACTGTAAGGCCATGTAGGAGGAGAGCTGACCATTCGGCCCATTGAATCTGCTCTGGTGTAATTTTGGTGTATGCCCTATTTTGCCATGGCTGGGCCGATAACAAGGGGCAAACTTAACTTCATGCCAACAGCCAGTCAATGGAGAGCATTATGATTCTTGATTGAAGCCAATGGCTCCAAAGTTGAAGGGCTTCAGTTACAGACAGAGAGAGAGAGAAAATGTTCCCACTCAAGAAAGAATTGAAGATGACAGGGCGCAGATTTTAAAGTAATTAGTCGAGGAAGTCAAAACAACAGGAAAAGATAAAAAGTTTCTCACAACATGAATGGATCAGGAATGCACTGTCTAGGGAGAGTGGGTGGGACAGTTGAGTTATTTGGAAGAGAAATAGATTCTCATCTGAAAAGGAAGGATGTGCTGGGTGACAGGGAGTAAGTGCTGAGTACTGTCCTCATTTGGAGAGCTAGTACCAAGGACTGACTGGCCTCCTTCCCCACTGTAACAGTTTGGTGCCTCTGTAACAATGGCCCACTCCTGGCGGTTTACATGAGGTTGGAGTTCTGTGGGTGTGACAGCAGATCTTGCCACATCCTCGAGTGGCATTTCCCCCACTTTTCAATTTGTGAACAAACTCATTCGCCCTCTGCATCTGAATTTCAGGAAAAACTAACATCCCTGTCTGACATTCTCCGAGCCAAGTCCACCCTCCTGGAAGCTAAACTAGCACAGAAGCATGTTTTGGAGGTCGGGGTAAGTTTTTCATCTGTCCTTCTTTATCGCACTTCTCTTCTTGTACCTCTCTGCCTCTCTTGTCTGCCACCCTCTCCTCCTTTTCTCTCTGCTGTGATGATAAAGTTGTCATCCCTGTAGGATCAGGCGAGCCAGCTGCAGCAGTTTGTTACTTTGGAGTTTGCGAAGATGCACCAGGTCCTCATGAGGGTGGAGAAGCGACTGATTTTAGAACTGAAGGAGAATGTGGAGATGATCTCGGACAAGCTGCAGAGAAACCTGCAGGACATCCAGCAGAATCTAAATGACATCCAGGAAAAGCTGTCGAGATCACAATCCCAGCTGGACCAGGAGGATACCATTGCCTTTTTAATGGTAGGTGTCACTGTCTCCCAGAGCAGTAAATCCACCCTCAACCCTTTTCAAACAACCAGTGAACAACATGGGGGAAAAAAAAACTTTTTTCCTTTCCCTCCACCTCCATCATTCCTTCTTTGTATTGAGCTTCACCCACAGCTGGGAGCGAGGGAACACTAGCTTCACTTCAGACCCATGTGAGGACCAGTTCCTAGCATTGGTGACTCAATCATGTGAGTCAGCTTAGTTTTGCAAAGACAACAATGTAGCTTTGCATAGTGCCCAAAATCAACCTTACCATAAAAACACTGACTTCCAACCAATGAATAAGGTTGGGGCAGATGACCAATTGATGGGTTTTGTCCCAAATGTAGCACTGGCCTCAAGATGTGTCAGCCAACGAAGTATTATGCTGTAGTGTAGTCACCAGCCTAATGAAGGAAATGCAGCAGCTGATTTGTACAAAGCAAGATGCCATGAAAGTAATGTATCATTGACCAGATAATCCTTTTGATTAACAGAAAACTATTAAACTGGCCACCGGGAGATAACTGTGCTGGTCTCCTCCAACATAATTCATATCAGGATGTCTTCGGCCTAAGTGCACAGGCAGACAGGCCTGAGTTTAACACCACACCCAAAAGACATGTATTCCCATAAAAACTCAATCAAACCTCTACACTGAGGGAATTCTGGAACTAGATGGTGAAGGCAAATAGTGAGAGATAGGACATGAAGAGGCCATTCAGCCCCTCAATCCTGTTCCAATATTCAACTTAACCATAGAACATTGAATATAGAACAGAGAATAATACAGCACACGAGAGGCCCTTTGGTCTTCAATGTTATGCCAACGTTTCATCCTACTGTACAATCAAGCTAACCTACATACCTTTCATTTTCCTATCATCCATGTGCCTATCCAAGAGTTGCTTAAATGTCCCTCATGTATCTGACTCTACTACCACCACTGGCAGTGCATTCCACTCATCCACCACCCTCTGTGTAAAGAACTGAACTCTGACATTTCCACTTCCTCCAATCATCTTAAAGTTATGCCCATTTGAGATAGCCATTTCTGCCCTGGAAAAATGTTTTTGACTATTCACTCTATCTGTGCCTCTCATCATCTTTGTCAAAAGTTTGATGCTGGAAAAGTACAGCCAGTCAAGCAGCATCCGAGGAGCAGGAGAACCGATGTTTCAGGCATAAGCCTTCTTCACTTTCTCCCTCTCATCATTTCGTACACCTCTATCAATCACCTCTCACACGTCTTTGCTCCAATGAAAAAAGCCCAGCTCTCTCAACCTTTTTTGATAAGACATGCCCCCCAGTCCAGGCAACATTCTGGTAAATCTCCTCTGCAACCTCTCTAAAACATCCACATCTTTCCGATAATGAGGCGACCAGAACTAAACACAATATTCTAAATGTGGTCTAACCAAGGTCCAATTGAACTGCAGCATAACATCATGGTTCTTGAACTCAATTCCCCTGCTAATGAAAGCCAACACAGCTTGCACCTTCTTAACAACCCTATCAACTTGGGTGGCAACTTTGAGGGATCTATGGACGTGGACCCCAAGATCCCTCTGTTCCCCCTCACTGCCTAGAATCCTGCCTTTAACCCTGTGTTCTGTATTCAAACTCAACCTTCCAAAATGTGTCACCTCATACTTTTCCAGGTTTAACTCCATCTGCTATCTCTCTGCCCAGTTCTGCATTCTGTCAATGTCTTGTTGCAACCTACGACAGCCTTCCACACTATCCACAACTCCACCAACCTACATGTCATTGTATCATGGCTGATCCTCCATCTCAATGCCACTTTCTCACAGTAATCCTATATTTGTTGAGGTCTTTAATATCTAATCATCCCTCTCTTGATAAAACATAAAACAGCCCAGGCTTATCCAGCTTCTCCCTATAGCTCAAACCCTCCAACATCCTTGTAAATCTTTTTTGAATCTTCACAGGTCTTGGAGTAGAGAAAAAAAGATTCAGAAGAAATTTCTCTTCATCTTAATCCTAAATAACCTACTGTTTATCCTGAGATTGTGTCCCCCAGTTCTCGATCCCTTTGTGGATGGGGAGGCGGGAGCCAGTTTCTCCAGATCTGCCCTGTTTAGCTTTGTGAGAAATCTGTTATCAGTTCTCATTCTTCAAACTTAAAGAGAAGGCAGTCTCAATCTCCTCAATCTCTCCTTCTCTGATCCACGAAGAGTTGGTGAAATGCAGAGTTCTGGTTGGAGATGTTGCGACATTCTTGATGTGTTTAACTGAGCATTTAATTTTTACACAGTCTCTCTCAGTGTGGAGTAAGACAAGACTCAATGGCATCTATTTATGCTTTGGAGATGCTGCAAAGACTCAGTGCGCTTACTGCACAGATTTGCTGGCACAGGTTCAATGGGCTGAATGGCCTCTTCTCTGCTGTGCGAATCAATGACATATCCTGAGGGCAACTGTTCAGCAATGAGTTCAGGAAGGCCATAGAGTCATAGAGATGTACAGAACAGAAACAGACCCTTCGATTCAACTCATCCATGCTGATCCAATATTCCAAACTAATCTAGTGCCATTTGTCAGCACTTGGTCCATATCCCTTAAAACCCTTCCTATTCATATATCCATCCAAATGCCTTTTAAATGCTGCAATTGACCAGCCTCCACCACTTCCTCTGGCAGCTCATTCCATACACGCACCACACTCTGCATGTAAAAGTTACCACTTAGCTCCCTTTTAAAACGTTCCCTTCTTACCCTAAATCTATGCCCTCTAGTTCTGGATGCCCACACTGCAGGGAAAAGACCTTGTCTATTTATCCTATCCATGCCCCTCATGGTTTTATAAACCTCTATAAGCTCACCCTTCAGCCTCCGACATTCCAGGGAAAATAGCCCCAGCCTATTCAACCTCTCCCTATTGCTCAAATCCTCCAACCCTGGCAACATGTTTGTAAATCTTTTCCTTTCAAGTTTCACAACAACTTTCCAAAGGAAGAAGATCAAATTGCATGTAATAGTCCAAAAGTGACCTAACCAATATCCTGTACAGCCACAACATGATGTCCCAAAGCCTATACTCAATGCTATGACCAATAAAGGAAAGCATACCAAATGCCTTCTTCTCTATCCTATCTACCTCCAACTCCACTTTTAAGGAGCTATGAACCTGCACTCCAAGGTCTCTTTGTTCAGCAACACTCCCTAGGACCCAAAGGGGATTGGAAATCACTCCCCACACGCAAGAAAAACAATTGAAAGATTCATATCCAGCACTGATTCCTGTTTGACGAAACGCTATGGAAACAAGTTGAGAGGGGTAGGATGGATGAAGATAAGATCACAGAACAACCGTCATAGTTCAATGGCAGAACAGGTTGGAGAGAGAGGGCAGAATGGCTTCCTGCCATTTCTGGATCCCCGTGGCTCTGGTTATGTTCAGTTTTAGCCTATGAATCATTCCCTTTCTTTCTCCCCTGATGTCATTATCCAGTGGAACTCAGCTCCCCCTGTTTGTTGGTTGTGTTTTAGGATCAAGCTGAACAACACATGAGGTATGTGCTGCCAATGACTCTCTGTGACCTGACACATCCAGCTGTCCTCACTTCCAGCGTGTAATGTTGCTGTTCTCTGTCATCAGCGAGGACTCAGGCCAGCTTCTCCTGGCCACTGACTGCTTGCCGATGGGAATATTCCGAGGACCTCTGCAATACAGTGCCTGGAAGGAAATGGCAGAGAGCATCAGTCCAGGTGAGAGGTTTTCCTCCTGGAACCATTCCAACTCTCACTCATTTGGGACATTGTCTGGGAAATTGAGAACCTTGGTCTGATACGTTAATAATATTGTGTCTGATTGAATGTATCTCGTGAGCTGTTACAACAAGTGAACATCTACCAAAAGTTACAATGTCCCTGCCCTCAAGGCTGAACGATGACCCTATTCACTGCAAGATTCTCCACCAACATCCGGCATTTGAGAACAAATCTAAAACATTGTTACAACTGTGTATGTGTTGTAACTAAGTGTGCTTAACATTCGTGTGTTGACATGTCATCAAGTTTTCATGTTTCCTTTTTGAATGACAAGATGGGGAGAAAGGCTCGCTGTGTCAGTTTGAAATGGAGCCCTTTTAAAAACATGCGTCCAGATATGGACTACTCTTTGTGCTCCTTCTCAAGGTCTGACCTTATCCAGCTCATCCCAAAAGTGGGAATTTTACACAGAGTTGGGAGAAGTGCCCAGGTCGGTTTGAGATTCACCAAACCCTTGACTGATTGAACCCATTCTGTTTGTGGTATCTTTTCTTGGTCAACCACCTTTCAGCCTTGTGCTCGTGAGGAAGAGACCTTCACTTAACACTGCAACTGGGAAGTTTCACACTGAAAGCAAACTGGACGGTGAAGGCTGGAAATCTGAGTTCTGATGAAGGGTGACTGGACTTGAAGCACTAACTCTGCTTTCTCTCCAGGTGCTGCTAGACCTGCTGAGATTCACCAGTAACTTCTGCTTTTGTTTCTGTACAGGTTGCGTGGTCGATGGTATAGATTTACTGCTTCACAGTGTGGGGTCACCCTCTGATGGTGTGTGGTCAATCTCTGATAATGTGGTGTCACTCTTTGGTGGTGTAGGGTCACTCTCTGATGGTGTGGGGTCACTCTCTGATGTTGCAGGGTTATTCTCTGCACTTGTAGCCATGATGTTTATGTGGCGAGTCCAGTTGAGTTTCTGGTCATTGATAATAATCTTGTAAGGCAAGGATTCAGTGATGGTAACACCACAGAATGGCAATGGGTAGTGGTTCGATTGTCTCTTATTGGACATGGTTATTACCTGGCATTGCATGGCAAAAGGTTACCTGCCACCTGTCAATCCAAATCTGAGTATTGTCCATATCCTGTTGGAACCACCATCATTAGTGGTTCATTTCAGATTAGGATGACTCACTTCCACTCCCAGGGTGAGCCTGTGGCTGGCAGTATGGACCGATGGGGCTTCCTCAGGCTTGGGGTAGAATGTGATGATGGAAAGGGGTGGGTGGGGCAGTGCACTGCTTACACTGATTTTGCCTCCTAATTCAGGTCCAGTGGCCTACGCTGTCCATAAATTGAACATGGGCTGCTTCAGCATCTCTAATAATACTATTTAACCTTGCATGTCCCTCTTGTGTTACTCTTTAACTCCCTCCTGTCATTGATATATCCTTCCATTTCTAATCCATTTTGTAACTTGCCTTGATTCTCACGTGTGGAGTTACTGGTGATTGTGAGATGGTTTTGTGGAGAATGAAACAGCAATTAGGTGCTACAAAAACATACTTTTCTGGGAGAATATTTGCGGCAGTAATTTAATAAATATTTATGTTTTAGCAAGGGAAAGTGGAAAGGTATTGGCCTGATATTGCCAGATAGTGCCAGCTCTTCCAGTCAGACGTTGGCTGGATCATTTGGCACACTCTTCACAAAGGTGTCACATCCAAGACAGCCCAGCCACTGATAGCCAACAGCTGCTGCTGGTAATGGTCCAGATCGACCTCTCCTTTCTTGTCTCAGTCCATTACCATCTCCTTTTGCCTTTCACCATCATCGCTTTCCTCATTTCATCCACACTGGCCCAGAGTTTTCCTGTTGTTTTGTTTTGCCCCAACCCCATTTCCCCGCCTCTGCATTTGTTAAAGTCTGTGTTCGACCAGCTTCACCTTGAACAGTTTCTCGTTCTGAAAAAAAAAGGTTTACTGATGGGACCGAAAACATTAACTCTGTTTCTCTCCCTCCACAGGCATGCTGCTGGCTGCTGAACACTAATCACAATTGCTTTGTTACATTTCAGATTTCAAGGATCTGCAGTGTATTACTTGTGAGTAAAGTATAACGTAATGTTTGTTGAATAAAGCCTTTCAGATTTTGGATAAATCGAAGCTGAAGAGTTGCAGTCTGCTTGGTTTCTTGTGTTATCTCTCTCTCTGTTTCTCTCTCCCAGTTCCGGCTTCAGTGACCCTGAATCCTGAGACAGCTCACTCCTGGCTCCTCATTTCAGAAGACCTGACCACTGTCAGATACGCAAACCGGCAGCAGGAGCTCCCCGACACCCCGGAGAGGTTCAACCCATCTCTCTGCGTGCTGGCCTCCCAAGGATTCGTGTCGGGGCGGCATTACTGGGAGGTGGCCGTGGGAGAGAGCTCCGAGTGGGACGTGGGAGTGGTGAAGGAGTCCATCAACAGGAAAGGGGATATCACGGCCATCCCGCAGGCCGGCTATTGGATCGTCTGGCTGAGGAACGGCAACGATTACAAGGCCGGCTCAGTGCCTCGCACCCCCCTGAGACCCAACGCCAGGCCCCGCAAAATCGGCGTCTACCTGGACTACGAGGGTGGCCAGGTTTCCTTCTACAATGCGGACGACATGTCCCACTTGCACACTTTCACTGACCTGTTCACCGAGAAACTTTACCCTTTCTTCAGCCCCTGCCTGAGCGGGCACGGGGAGCGCTCCGAGCCGCTGAAAATCTGCCAGTCCAGATTTCATTAAAGGCTGAAGCGCTGAGTCCTGGTGGTTCCCGATTTATTACTGACCTTCCCTCCCTCAATCTTTCTCTCCCCACAGCTCAGGCATGGACCCGTTTTGGGGTGAAATCTAGCACAGGGCATGGGAATGTGGCCCGTTCGGTCTGTGGTACCACCCGCCCAGTGGAGCTGGTGCCCATACCAGGCAGCGGGTGCCCACCTGTTGGTGCTGCATTGTCACCTGTCTCCCTCTGGCTGTGCTGCTCCTGATGGTCTTGTCTGTTTCTCATCGCTCACTCCTCCCTTCATCTGCTTCCACGCGCCTTTTCTGAAGCAACTTTCCTCAGTCCCTCTCTCCAAGGGCGCATGGTTTAACATGGGCTGCAGCCAAAGTCACCTCCGCCTGATTTACACGTTAGCCCTCTAACCCCTTTGGCATATGCTATTGGTATTAGTTCCAACCGATATAACCCACAAGGCCTACTCTGGTGATTCTTTGATTCCTAATTCCTTAAAATCCCCGTCTTCCTGTTCAGAAAGCCAGCTCTTCCCAGTATTCTCCTGGCTTCTCTTAACCCAGCAGCATTCTCGCTCAGCCCGTCTTCTCAGTCCGACTGCTTGTGTTCAGAAACAGAAAACTGCTCCCTTTTTTTCCTGTCTGTCAAAGTTTAAAACCTGGTTCTCAACTTTCCATAGGTACTGGCCTGTGCCTCCTTCCCCGTGACAATGAAATCAATGGACCAAGCAGAGTTTGGGGGTAATCAGCAAATTTTCAAGACATGTTTTCCCTCCAGTTAAGGGGAACATTTTAAAACCTAAGCACTTATAAAGTCTTAACATTTCTCCCACTCCCTCATCCCCTAAGCATTAGCAAAATACATTATTGTTGTGTTGATTTTTCTTCAAAATTATAAAAATACAGCAAATGGCAATGTTGTGAATATTTTAACAACCAGCTTATTGCACATACATGTAACATTAACCTGGTGCTTGCTCACTCAAAAGATTGTTGCTTTTCATTCTTTATGTTTCCACATAAAGTCTGAGAGATTCTGTATGTCCTGGCCCCTGGGATAGTATTTGTGATGGACTGAAAGGTCTGAAAGTTTGTTTGGTTGGCTTAATTTTTTTGAGAATGTAATTGTTGAGTGTCAGCAAACCAGCTGGTGTTGGATATTGAAGCCGTGAGCTGTGATTCAAGGGAAATCCCTTGTAGTATTTCTCACACCTTAGATTCAGCAACTCACTGTCTTCTTTAAGATGAGGCACTGAGTCATTACCAGGTTTATCACTTTTTAAAAGTGATTTTGAATCGGTCGGCCTGCTTTGTACAATTCAGTGAGCCTTTCTGGTTTCACAGGAGCCGGCCTTCATTCCATCATTAAAAATCTACATCATTACTGGACAAATAATGAGTTATGAGCAAGTCATACACCTGATGGAATCATGTGCAATATTTTAAAAGGGATTCAAACCAAGAATTGGGAGCAGGAACGCTGAAATCCTCCCTGGTTGCCGATTATGCTTTATTGCCTGTGGTGGAACCCTGAGCAGGAGGGCAAGATCTGGATTTCTCTGCTAACCTTCACTTACCCTGAAGGGATAGTCAAACACAGAGGGGTGAAAGCAGCAAACGCAGACTCATAAAGGCAGAGAGATGTACAGCACAGAAACAGACCCTTCAGTCCAAATCATCCATGCCAACCAGCTATCCCAATCCAATCTATTCCCACCTGCCAGCACCTGGCCCATATCCCTCCAAACCTTTCCAGTTCATATACCCATCCAGATGCCTTTTAAATGGTGCAATCATACCAGCCTCCACCACTTCCCCTGGCAGCTCATTCCATACATGCACCACCCTCTGCGATAAAATATTGCCCCTTAGGTCTCTTTTATATCTTTCCCCCTCACCCTAAACCTATTACCCCAGGGAGAAGACCTTACCTATTTATCCTATCATAGCTCTCATGATTTTATAAACCTCTATAAGGTCACCCCTCAGCCTCCGACGCTCCAGGGAAAACAGCCCTAGCCTATTCAACCTCTCCCTATAGCTCAAATCCTCCAACCCTGGCAGCACCTTGTAAATCTTTTCTGAACCCTTTCAAGTTTTACAACATCTTTCTGATAGGAAGGAGATCAGAATTGCACATAATATTCCAAAAGGGGCCTAAACGATGTCCTGTACAACCACAACATGACCTCTCAACACCTGTACTCAATACTCTGACCAATAAAGGAAAGCATATCAAATGCCTTCTTCACTATCCTATCTACCTGTCACTCCACTTTCAAGGAAATATGAACCTGCACTCCAAGATCTCTTTGTTCAGCAACACTCCCCTGGACTTTATCATTAATTGCATAAGTCCTGCTTAGATTTGCTTTCCCAAAATGCAGTACTCACATTCATCTATATTAAACTCCATCTGCAAATCCTCAGCCCATTGGCTCACTTGATCAAGATCCTGAGGTAACCTTCATCACTGTCCACTATATCTCCAATGTTGGTGTCATCTGCAAACTTACTAACTATGTCTCTTAAGCTCACATCCAAATCATTTATATAAATGATGACAAGTAGTGGACCCAGCACTGAGCCTTGTGACACTCCAATGATCACAGGCCTCCAATCTGAAAAACAACCCTCCATCACCACCCTCGGTCTTCTACAGTTCTGCATCCAAATGGCTAGTTCTTCCTGTATTCCATGAGATCTAACCTTGCTAATTAGTCTCTCATGGGAACCTTGTCGAATGCCTTACTGAAGTCCATATAGATCACATCTACTGCTCTACCCTCATCAATCCTCTTTGTTACTTCTTCAAAAAACTCAATCAAGTTTGTGAGACATGATTTCCCACACACAAAGCCATGTTAACTCTCCCTAATCAATCCTTGCCTTTCCAAATACATAGACTCCTGTCTCTCAGGATTTCCTCCAACAACCTGCCCACCACCAACAGCAGGCTCACCGGTCTATAGTTCCCTGGCTTGTCCTTACCACCCTTCTTAAACTTTGGCACCACATTAGCCAACCTCCAGTCTTCTGGCACCTCACCTGTGACTATCAATGATACAAATATCTCAGCAAGAGGCCCAGCATTCACTTCCTTAGCTTCTAACAGAGGTCTAGGGTACACCTGAACAGGTCCATGGGATTTATTCACTTTTATGCATTTCAAGACATCCAGGACCACCTCCTCTGTAATTTGAACATGTTTCAAGATGTCACCTTCTATTTGTCGACATTCGATATCTCCCATGTCCTTCTCCACAATAAACACTGATGCAAAATACTCATTTAGTATCTCCCCCATCTCCTGCGGCTCCACACAAAGGCCGCCTTGCCGATCTTTGAGGGGCCCTATTCTCTCCTGAGTTACACTTTTGTTCTTATTGCATTTATAAAATACCTTTGGATTCTCCTTAACTCAGTTTGCCAGAGCTATCTCATGTCCCCTTTCTGTCCTTCTGATTTCCTTATTAAGTATACTCCTACTGCCTTTATACTCGTCTAAGGAATCACTTGAGCTATCCTGTCTATATCTGACATATGCTTCCTTCCTTTTCTTAACCAACCCCTCAATTTCTTTCATCATCCAGCATTCTCTATATCTACCAGCCTTTCCTTTCACCCTAACAGGAATACACTATCTCTGCATTCTTGTTATCTCATTTCTGAAGGCTTCTCATTTTCCAGCCGTCCCTTTACCTGTGAACATTTGCCCCCAATCAGCTTTTGAAAGTTCTTGCCTAATACCATCAAAATTGACCTTCTTCCAATTTAGAACTTCAACTTTTAGATCTTGTTTATCTTTTTCTATCACTACTTTAAAACTAATAGAATTATGGTCGCTGGCCCCAAAGTGCTCCCCCACTGACACCTCAGTCACCTGCCCTGCCGTATTTCCCAACAGTAGATACATCCACATGTTGAATCAAACAATTTTCTTGTACATGCTTAACAAATTCCTCTCCATCTAAACCCTTAACACTATGGCAGTCCCAGCCTATGTTTGGAAAGTTAAAATC
>NC_057746.1:33192073-33227673 GCF_004010195.1 Chiloscyllium plagiosum | reverse complement strand
CTCTGTCCACTGTGTTCAGCACAGTAGTATTGTGCTGTGTAGTCACACACTGTCCATTGTGTATAGGACAGTAATAACACTCTGTCCATTGTATTCAGCACTGTAATGTAGCCCGATGTACAGTCACACTCTGTCCATTGTATTCAGCATAGTAATACAGCCCTGTCTACAGTCACACTGACCATTGTGTTCAGCATGTAGCGTAGCCCTGTGTACAATCACACTCTGTCCACAGTGTTCAGTGCAGTAATATAGCCCTGTGTACAGTCACACTCTGTCCACTTTGTTCAACACAGTATTGTAGCCCAGTGTACAGTTGCACACTGTCCTCTGTGTTCAGCATGGTAATGTAGCCCTGTGCACAGTCACACGATGTCCATGTGTTCAGCACAGTAATGTAGCCCTGTGTACAGTCACATGTTGTTCACTATGTTCAGCACAATAATATCGCCCTGTGTACAGTCACACACTGTCCACTATGTTCAGCACAATAATATCGCCCTGCGTACAGTCACACTGTCCACTGTGTTCAGCACAGTAATATAGCCATGTGTACAGTCACACTCTTTCCACTGTGTTCAGTGTGGTAATATAGCCCTGTGTACAGTCACATTCTGTCCACTTTGTTCAACATGGTATTATAGCCCCAGGTATAGTCACACACTGTCCACTGTGTTCAGCAGGGGTAATGTAGCCTTGTGCACAGTCATACTCTGTCCATTATGTTCAGCACAATAATATTGTCCTGTGTGCAGTCACACTCTACCCATTGTGTTCAGTGCAGTAATATAGGCCTGTGTACAGTCACGCTCTGTCCATTATGTTCAGCATAGTAATATAGCCCTGTATACAGTCACACTTTGTCCACTGTGTTCCGTACAGTGATTTAGATCTGTGTCCAGTCACACTCTGTCCATTTTGTTCAACATGGTATTATAGCCCTGTGTATAGTGTTTCTCTGTTTATTGTGTTCAGTACAGTAATATAGATCTGTGTACAGTCACACTCTGCCCACCATGTTCAGCACGGTAATGTAGCCCTGTGCACAGTCATGCTCTGTCCATTGTGTTCAGCACAGTAATGTAGCCCTGTGCACAGTCATGCTCTGTCCATTGTGTTCAGCACAGTAATGTAGCCCTGTGTACAGTCCCAATCGGTCCACTATGTTCAGCACAGTAATACAGCCCTGTGTACAGTCACACATTGTCCACTATGTTCAGCACAATAATATCGCCCTGCGTACAGTCACACTGCCCACTGTGTTCAGCATGATAATATAGCCCTATGTACAGTCACACACTGTCCACTGTGTTCAGCACAGTAATATAGCCATGTGTACAGTCACACTCTTTCCACTGTGTTCAGTGTGGTAATATAGCCCTGTGTACAGTCACATTCTGTCCACTGTGTTCGGCATGGTAATATCACCTGGTGTACAGTCACACTCTGTCCACTGTGTACAACACAGTAATATAGCCCTATGAACAGTCACACACTGTCCACTGTGTTCAGCACAGTAATATAGCCCCGTGTACAGTCGCACTCTGTCCACTGTGTTCAGCACAGTAATATAGCCCTGTGTACCGTCACACACTGTCCACTGTGTTCGGCATGGTAATATCACCTGATGTACAGTCACACTCTGTCCACTGTGTACAACACAGTAATATAGCCCCATGTACAGTCACACTCTGTCCACTGTGTTCAGCACAGTAATATTGTGCTGTGTAGTCACACACTGTCCATTGTGTACAGGACAGTAATATCACCCTGCATACGGTCACACTCTGTCCATTGTATTCAGCACCGCAATGTAGCCCAATGTACAGTCACACTCTGTCCATTGTATTCAGCATAGTAATACAGCCCTGTCTACAGACACACTGTCCATTGTGTTCAGCACGTAGCGTAGCCCTGTGTACAATCACACTCCGTCCACAGTGTTCAGTGCAGTAATATAGCCCTGTGTACAGTCACACTCTGTCCACTTTGTTCAACACAGTATTGTAGCCCAGTGTACAGTTGCACACTGTCCTCTGTGTTCAGCATGGTAATTATAGCCCTGTGCACAGTCACACGATGTCCATGTGTTCAGCACAATAATGTAGCCCTGTGTACAGTCACACTCGGTCCACTATGTTCAGCACAGTAATACAGCCCTGTGTACAGTCACACATTGTCCACTATGTTCAGCACAATAATATCGCCCTGCGTGCAGTCACACTGTCCGCTGTGTTCAGTATAGTAATATAGCCCTGTGTACAGTCACACTTTGTCCACTGTGTTCGGTGCAGTGATATAGATCTGTGTACAGTCACACTCTGACCACTTTGTTCAACACGGTATTATAGCCCTGTGTATAGTGTCTCTCTGTTTATTGTGTTCAGTACAGTAATATAGATCTGTGGACAGTCACACTCTGCCCACCATGTTCAGCACGGTAATGTAGCCCTGTGCACAGTCATGCTCTGTCCATTGTGTTCATCACAGTAATGTGACCCAATGTACAGTCACACTCTGTCCATTGTGTTCAGCATAGTAATATAGCCCTGTCTACAGTAAACTCTGTCTACTTTGTTTAACAAGGTATTATAGCCTGTGTATGTCCATTGTGTTCCACACAGTAATGTAGAAATGTGTACAGTCTCACTCTGTCCATTGTGTTCAGCATGGTAACGTGGCCCTGTGTACAGTCACTCTCTACCCACTGTGTTCAGTGTAGTAATATAGCCCTGTTTACTGTCACACTCTGTCCACTTTGTTCAAAATGGTAATGTAGCCCTGTGTACAGTCACACTCTGTTCATTGTGTTCAGCACAGTAATGTAGTCCTGTGTACAGTCACACACTGTCCATTGGGTTCAGCATGGTAACATAGCTCTGTGTCAGTCACGCATTGTCCATTGTGTTTGGCACAGTAATATAGCCCTGTGTGCAGTCACATACTGTACACTGTTTTCAGGACAGTAATATAGCCCTGTGTACAGTCACATTCTATCCATTGAGTTCAGAATAGTAATATAGCCCTGTGTACAGTCACACACTGTCCATTGTGTTCAGCACAGTAATATCGCCCTGTATAGTCACACACTGCCCACAGTATTCTGCACAGTAATAGCACCCTATGTACAGTTACTCTGTTCACTGTATTCAGCACGGTAAATCGCCCAGTGTACAGCCACACTCTGTCAATTGTGTTCGGCACAGTAAAATAGCCCTGTGTACAGTCATACTCCGTCTGCTGTGTTCGACTCAGTAATGTAGCCCTGTATACAGTCATTCTCCGTCTGCTGTGTTTGACTCAGCAATGTAGCCCCGTGTACAGTCACACTCTGTTTGCTGTGTTCAGCACAGTAATATAGCCCCGTGTACAGTCACACTCTGTCTGCTGTGTTCAGCACTGTAATATAGCCCCATGTACAGGCAGACTCTGTCTGCTGTGTTCAGCACTGTAATATAGCCCCGTGTACAGTCACACTCTGTCTACTGTGTTCAGCACTGTAATATAGCCCCGTGTACAGTAATACTCCATCTGTTGTGTTCAGCACTGTAATATAGCTCTATGTGCAGTCATACTCCATCTGCTGTGTTCAGCACTGTAATATAGCCCCACGTACAGTCACACTCTGTCTTCTGTGTTCAGCACTGTAATATAGCCCAATATGCAGTCACACTCTGTCTGCTGTGTTCAGCACTGTAATATAGCCGCGTGTATAGTCACACTCTGTCTGCTGTGTTCAGCACTGTAATATAGTCCTGTGTACAGTCATACTCCATCTGCTGTGTTCAGCACTGTAATATAGCCCTGTGTACAGTCATACACTGTGTGCTGTGTTCAGCACTATAACATAGTCTTGTGTACGGTCACACTCTGTCTGCTGTGTTTAGCACTGTAATATAGCCCTGTGTACAGTCACACTCTGCTGTGTTCAGCACTGTAACGTAGCCCTGTGTACAGTCATACTCCATCTGCTGTGTTCAGCACTGTAATATAGTCCTGTGTACAGTCACACTCTGCTGTGTTCAGCACTGTAAGATTGCCCTGTGTACAGTTATTTCGTCAAGCTTTTAACATCCAAGGCCTTTTCAAACCTTAATTTTAATAAGCCTGTTGTGACGGGTGGAAAAGGGAAAGTAAGCTGAGCCAGAAATCAGTGAGGAGGGGTCAACATATTCTTCAAAGTCTTGTTCTGGGATTCATATCCAGCTCAGCAATGGGCATAGCAATGGCTTTGATACCGGATTAGTCGTCAATAGTCCAGAGAGATCTGTTCAAATCCCATTATAGGCAGTTCAGTGGAATTTAAATTCAATTAATGAAATAAATCTGAAATTAAGAGAAAAAAAAAGCCAGTATCAGAAACAGTGACTGTGTATTTACAGAAAGAAATGAACTACAAGAACTTTTCACCGATAATGACCTTTCATGGAGCAGATTTTGAGTGGTTCTGTGTTCTCCCCATGACCACTCAAGCAAGGACTGAAGAAAGGGTAAAGTTTCTCAGTGAAGATGTCGATGAAGGTGTGGAGATGGAACATGTTGTCTGCATTGTAAAATGACACCTGCCCCTCCTCGTAGTTCAGGTAGACCCCGATCTTCCGGGGCTTGATGTCCACGGTCAGGAGGGTACGTGGAAATGTGCCAGCTTTATACTCACTCCTCCTCAGCCACACGATCCAGTAACCAGCCTCTGGCATGGCCGTGATATCTCCTTTCCTGTTGATGGATTCCGTCACCACTCCAAGATCCCACTCAGCGCTGTTTCCCACCTCAACCTCCCAGTAGTGTTTGCCTGAGTTGAATCCCTCCGACGCCAGTACACACACACAGGGATAAAACCTCTCGGGTGTCTCAGGGAGAGACTGTCCCCTATCTCCGTATCTTACGCTGGTCAGATCATCGGACAGGATGAGCCAGGAATGTGCAGTATTGGGATCCAAAGTCAAACAGGTTGGAGCTGGAAGACAGAGAGACAAAAACAGAATGACATTTGAATTATCTAATCACAGAACAGCTATTACCTATCAACACAATTCCATCAGTCACTGATAGTTTAAAAAACGTTCACCCAGAGATGTCTAGGGGTCTTGAATGCACTGGGAGAGTACTGGAGGAGAGAAACCTCACAACCTTTCAAAAATACTTGGATGAGCACTTGAAACATCATAATATTCAAGGCTATAGGCCAAGAATCGGAAAGTGGGTGCAGATTTAGGGTAGATTTCTCTTGGTGTTGAGTCGATAGACCAAGAGCCTCTTCTGTACTGCACAATAAATCTGTGAGAAAAAGACTTTGAATGAAATCTCTCGCCGATCACCAAGACTTGAAATTATCCCAGAGAGGAACGAAGAGTAACTTCACAGACTGGGAATTCTGTAAGGAAAGCAGGGATGTCTTTCAGGAGCAAGTGTGTCTTGCTGCAGTTGTACAGAGTCTTGGTGAGACCACACTTGGAATATGCTGTGCAGTTTTGGTTTCCTTATCTGAGGAAAATTGTTTTGGCGATGGAGGGAGAACAGTGAAGGTTTACCAATTTCTTGGGATGGCAGGACTGACATTGGAAAAGAGGTTAACTCAGTTAGGATTATATTCACTGGAGTTCAGAAAAACTAAACCTATTAAATTCTAACTGGCCCAGACAATAGTAGGTCAGTGAAGAAAGGCAGGGGAATCCAGTATCAGCACTCATAGGATACAGAGTAAACAGAGGATACAGAGGATACAGAGGATACAGAGTACAGGTGAGGAGAAACATCTTCACCCAGAGAAGGGTGAGCCTGTGGAATTTGCTACTGCAGAAAGAAGGTGAGGCCAAATTATTGTATGATGTCCAGTAGGAAATGTGTATAGCACTGCTAGTGACTGCACAAGGTCAGACAGCTGGATCTCACAGAATATGAGCTCCCTGACTGGGGCTGTTAACCTGGTACAATCAGGGAGCCTTGCCTGACAGATATAAACAGGAGGGTCAGACATCCTGTTCACTCTGAGAGCTGGTTCTGAGGGACTTGGATCAGTGTCAAGGGCTGTCCATGTGTAAATAAAGAGTGACTTGGTGAGTGGATACCAGCCTTTTTGGAGTTACTTCAAGTACACGGGGATCAAAGGTTATGGGGGAGAAGCAGGACCAGGCTGTCGAGTTGGATGATCATAGGGCCGAATGGCCTACTCCTGCTCCTATTTTCTACTTCTCCATGTTTTTCAGAAATGCAGCACGGAATGTTATTGATTTGGGAAGGTTTTATTTTGATTAACAGCGAAACATTTTCATTGTTTGGGAGTCACCAATAAGAGAGGAAACACTGATTAAAGACTGAGATAACCTTTATAACCAAGCTGTAGAGATAGGGATTTTATCATTTGTCCTACTTTCTTTCATGGGAAATACAAATGGGGAGGAAGGGTGAAAAACTGGTTGCTGACACATTAAAAGCCTATTCCAGATATTTTTAATAATACTGTTGAGATTTGAAACTAGGCTTCCTGGCTCAGAGACAGGACACTACCACTGAAACCATAAGAGCTCTGGAATCATATTGAATCCATCGTCTATTATGCACCCCACCTGATACTTTATTCCACTACCTCCTACAGAATTAAGTTTCAGGCACGTGGCAGAATATGACGACCGATATGTTTTTGCTCTTCCTTAACATCCAATTTCATTCACAATGGAAAGTAATATTGAATCTGACACAAGCTCCTAATCCTCCACAAGTCTTTCACCTGACTGAGCATTAACTGATTTCTCCCATGAGTTTTTTGGAGGAGTTATGTTTATTAATTTTCTCCACCCAGATCAACACTGGAGAAAGGCCCAGCTCACACTCGGAGAACAGAGGGCAACGTTAATATCCATTTTGAGGACAGAACAAGAAAACATTGAACAAATGTTATCATCTCGACTGATGCAAGCACTGAACTGTTAATGCATCTATGTAACTAGAAGGAGCAACAAATTGATGTTTACACTGGGACTGAATGGGCTAAAAGTGTTTCATGGACACTTGCTTTGGTTACAGCTGCATCTCAAGCACATTTCGTTCTGCGAGCCAACAATGTTTATTTTTAATCGGTTTTAATGGTTATTGAGTTTGGGAGAACAAGTCGTTATTGAAGAGCTGCAATACTGGCACTCCTTGTATCTGCTACAATGAAGGCAAAAAGAAAATTTCCTTTCTATTCAACATGAACTATTGCATAACCTTGAGGCTTAGAAAAACACAGAGCACCAATGTCATTCCATTATCATCAAAACAAGACAGAGATTTGCAACATGTGGACTCACGGCTTGTTACAGAATTGACTGATTCTCAGTTATAGTCATACAGCACAGAAACAGACCCTTTGGTCCAACCAGCCCATGCCCACCATAATCTCAAACTAAACCAGACTCACCTGCTTGCACTTGGCCCATTTCCCTCCAAACATTTCTTATTCATATACTTATCTAAATGTCTCTTAAACGTTATAACTGGACCCAAATCCATCACTTCCTCTGGAAGTTCATTCCACATATAAACCGCCCTGTCCAAATAAAACTGCCCCAATGCCTTCTTTAAATTTTTCTCCTCGAACCTTAAAAATATGCCCTCTAGTCTTGAAATCCCCTGCCCTAAGAAAAAGACACTGCTATTCACCTTATCTATATCCCTCATTATTTTATAAACCTCTATCAGATCACTTCTCAACATTCTATGCTCCACTGAAACAAGTCCCAGCCTATCTAGCCTCTCGTTATAACTCAAACTCTCCATTCCCAGTAACATGTCAATAAATCTCTTCTGAACCCTCTCCAGCTGAATAACATCCTTCCTGTTACTTGGGAGACCAGAATTGGACACAGTACTCCAGAAGTGGCCTTACCAAAATCCTGTACAGCCTCAACATAATGTCCCCATCCCTATACTCATAGGACAGTGATAGGGTTAGAGTTAGGGTTAGGGCAGTGATGGCAAGCATGTTAAATATCTTCTTAACCACCCTACCTATATGTGATGCAAATTTAAATGAATTATGTACTCTCTGTTCTACAACACAAGTTGCTGTGTCCAGCAGTTCCTATAATGAGTGGAGGTAGGGAGACAGTTTAAAAGAAATCTATTGAACATATCTAAGGAAATTGTTCAACATTAAAGAGGCAACGATATCTGATCTCTGCATAGCAATGTGTATAACATAATAATAGTTCATGTTTGAAGTCTTTTTCCTTCTCAAACTCAAGAAGATCTCCTTACCTGGGTAGATAGTGCTGATCATTTCTCTCCAAACTGTGTACTGTAATGGTCCTTTGAACAGTCCCAGTGGCTGATTTCCACTGATTAATATATGGTGACCGTCTTCACTAACAATAGAAATGTATTAATCTGCATTACAGAGTGACTTTAAAGACTATTAGTTTTATTTTTGCTAGATATTTAAAGTTTCTGTGAGGAATTTCCCATACCTCTTTTGTCCCCAAGCTTCTTCCTAAATATAAAACAGAAGAGGTATCTGAGCTGGGTATTGTACAGTACTCATGAAACGTTAGGACAGAATGGAATAGAATCCCAAAATAGCTGAGAGCAATTACGTCATTAAATTTGATGACACAAATACTTCCCATGTATAGCTTATATCGGAATCAGGAATTCTGTCTCCCAACAGGATGTGGATCCAATTAGATATTTCAAGATGAGTTGACAAAATGTTATTGTGTGAGAGTACCAGGCAGCATGGAGCTATGTTGAGTAAACAGGGTGAAGATACTAATTAACCGTGTTTGAAGTGAATGGCCCAGCGGATATGAGGCTCAGTGGCCTTATCCTGTTCGAAGGCACAAAGAAAAACCTCACTGAGGAAGTGACACTGTTCTTAGAACTTCTGTTGACACAAGAACCCACTTTTGCAGCCTCTTTATTTTAGCCTGAATAACATCCTTCCAGGGTCGAGCTTGACAGTGTGGGCTCACACAAGGACAATCATTTCTGGGTCTCTGACATGATGCATAAGATACTGGCACATAAATGTCTTAGTTTCAGCTCCAGCAACCACCTCAACACTGCCATTTCTTCATCTGGTCGGTCCACTGTATAGACATAACTTTGCAATAGTTATTAAACTTTTATTCATTCATGGGATGACGGTGTTGCTGGCTAGGCCAGCATTTATTGCCCAGAGGGCAGTTAAGAGTCAACCACATTGCTGTGGGTCTGGTGTCACCTTTAAGTCAGACCAGGTAAGGATGGCAGTTTTTTTCCCGAAAGGACATTAGTGGACCAGATGGGTTTTTCCAACAATCAGTGATGGATCCATGGTCATTATTAGACTCTTCATTCCAGATTTTTTAAAATTGAATTCAAATTCCACTTATCTGCTGTAGTAGAATTTAAACATGGGTTCTCAGAACATGACCAGTTCTCTGGATTAACATTCAACTAGGTCATCCCTTCTCCACTAAGGGAGCAATCTTAACCTTGCCTACCAATCAGACAGTAGTGCGCAAGGCCTGTTTCCCATTCTACTCAGTGAACTCTAAATGATGCGATGTTGGGCAGGGTGTAAAACCAGTCTGCTATCTATTCTGCTCTGTTACATAAAAGCATTCAGGCCTTCAAGGTGACCCCACTGTTTCGAAAATCGCAGCTAGTGCAATTCCAGTCTTAGTTCCACTCTCCTGGCCATGCTCTTCAGTTGGGAAATTAGCTTCAACACTATTCACAATCTCAGCGAGGTTCAGGTGGGTGACATTACAATCACAGAGTTATTTGGGTGACACGGTGGCTCAGTGGTTAGCACTGCTGCCTCACAGCGCCAAAGACCCAGGTTCGATTGCAGCTTCGGGCAACTGTCTGTGTGGGGTTTGCACCTTCTCTCTGTGTCTGTGTGGATTACTTCCGGGTGCACCAGTTTCCTCCCACAATCCAAAAATGTGCAGGTTAGGTGAATTGGCCATGCTAAATTGCCCATTGTGTTCAGGGATGTGTAGGCTAGGTGCATTAGTCAGGTGTAAATATAGGGGAGGGAATGGGTCTGGGTGGGTTACTCTTCAGAGAGTCGTTGTGGACGTGTTGGGCCGAAGGGCCTGTTTCCACATTGTATGGATTCTATGGAAAAATACAAAGCCACTGAGGGCTCTTGTGGCACAAAACTGGTATCTATAACCCTGAACAGGGAGACCAGGGTTCAAGTCCCACCTGTTCCTGAGATGTGTTCCTGCCAACATCCTAAGACAGACCGATGACATAATGTGCTTGGCACAGAACGTTATGGTTATAACTGTGGCTGTCATGGAGATGTTTAGAGAGAATTGTATTTATTAACCATTGATGAATGATGTTTGAGAGGGCAGGTAACCTCAAAATCCATTGGAGGAATTGTTTCACACATTTTGTTTTGGCAACTTGATATTTTTTTCCTGAATCATATTCACATCGAATGAGACCATTCAGCCCACTGTCTGAATGAGCTTCTCACTCAGTACCATCCCCCTGCCTTCTCCCCGTAACCCTGCACATTCTTCCCTTGCAGCCTCAGTCCCTTCTGAATGTCTCACCTGAAGCTGCCGTCTCCACCACACTCTCGGGCAGTGCACTCAATAAACAAAGATCATGTTTCTCTGTACTACACAAACAAAATCACAAAGTTTCCAAATTTCATTGAGCATTTTGAAGCTGTTAGGATTTTAAACCTTACAGATACTTCCCCACTCCCTACGACCCCCCTGGTACCTCCAAGAAGTGGACTGATGCTCGCTGGTCCATTTTCGTGTGCAATCGCGACAGTTTTCGCTGAACAGAATCTAAATGATTTTTTATCTCTTGAAGGTTCTTTTCCATCACTCCTGAAAGGTTGTCTTCATGGTCCTTCAGCTCCCGAATCAAACTCTCTTCTCTCCTGTTCAGGAACTGGTGCATTTTAGCGAATTCGGAAGAGATAAGGTTCTGCAGGCTGGCTGATTTCTCCTGCAGGAACAGAGCAACACAACAAAGCAGGTAGAGTGTAGTGCTGGGACAGCAGGTTATGGAGTTGGGGGACAGATGGAGAGTGCAAGGAGAGTGCAAGTGAACTTACTCCAATTTCCGAAATGCCCTGTTTCTCTTTCAACTTTGCTTCTAGGATGATGATTTTCTGTCTCAGGTTGTCCAGGGATGTTTTCAGTCTTTCCTAGGATCATAGAGACATAGAATCACAAAGCACAGCAACACACCATCAAATCTGCACCAACCTATTCACAATAATCCCATCTTGCAGGCCTGTAGCCTTGAATGTTACGACATTTATATTGCACACCAAGCAGTTTTTAAAGATTGTGAGGATTTTCACTAAAACTAGTCTCCTCGGCAGCACATTCCAGGCCCCACCATTCTCTGGGTGAAAATATTTTTCCTCAAATTGTCTTTAAATCTCCCACTTTTCATCTTAAAACTTGGCCATTTGCTACTGAACCATCTTCTAAGAGGAGCAGCTGCTTTCTATCCACCCTGTCCATGCTTCGCATAATCTTCTACACTTCAATCAGATCCCTGCTCAGCCTTCTCTCAAAACAAGGTGAAAACAGCCTTTTTTCGAGAAATGTTTATTTGTATGGGGTGGAGATTGGAGGGGAGATTCAGGCTGATATCATAGGCAGGGCTGCAGGGATGAAAGATTATTGTGGGGGGAGAGTTGGGAGAAGTGTAGAGTTAAGGTTAAGATCAGATCAGTCATGATCTTGCTGAATAGCGGATTAGTCTCAAAGGGCCAAGCAGCTTATTCATGCTCCTGGTTCAATTTACTAGCAATTCTCAGTGGTCAGAGTAACATCCACTTTCACTTGTGGACTGGAGTTCTGGATAGGGCTGTGCAAAGGGGGAAGAGAGCCATGAGCTTTGTCCCATCCTGTCCACCCCAGTCCACTGGGAATCTCTCTCCCGCGCATCACCCAATGCTGGCAAAGTGACAGAGGGAGTTACAAAGTTTACCACCACCCGGACATCATGGTACACCTTTGGAGCAGGTGGGATTTTAACCCAGGCCTCCTGGTCCAGAGTTACGAACACTACTACTGTGCCACAAGTGATAACCTACCCACCGGGAACGGGTGCGATGGACAACACCTTCAAGTCTGAGGGGTGGGAGCTGTATCTGGAGCTCCTGGCCTAGGGGCAGGAGGGCAATCTGAACGCACCAATTAAAGTTAACGTGGGCAATGCTGAATGGCATTCCTAATGAAACGCTAATGCCCGAAACACTGACTCTCCTGCTCCTCATATGCTGCCTAACCTGCTGTGCTTTTCCAGCACCACACTCTCGAATGCTGAATGGCCCTCTCCCTCAGAAAGGCATTCTCAATTCGGTGAGAAATCTGCCCGAGTTAGACTCGCTCTGACTGTACTGAGAACCCAGTTTTTTACTTGCCCTTTACCTTGTATTTGATGACAGCTTCATGGATGAGCATGAAGTCATGGAACTTGTGGCTGTGACCCCCTCTGCCATCCAGGCACATCACACAGATCAGCTGGCGGTCAGTCTCACAGAACAGTTTCAGTTCCTCCCGGTGCTCACTGCAATAGAGGCCGAAGCCAGGCTCTCCCCCCGGAGGCTCTGCCCAAGGAGTGCGCTCTCGAGCCGGCTTCAGGTTCCTCAGCCTGTCGGCCAGGTTAGCTAGGGCCCTGTTGAGTTTGAGGTGACTGCCTTGGGACAGAGTCAGACACTCCGGACAGCAGCCTCCCCCTTCTACCTTCTCCCACTCGCTCTGGATGCAGCCCCGACAGAAGTTGTGGCCGCACTCCAGGATGACTGGCTGTTGGAACAGCTCCCGGCACAGGCCACACCGCAGGTACTTGCTCAGGCTCTCTGCCTGCTCTTTCGATGCCATCTCCCAGCTTCAGGGTTTCCCTGCCCCCACTGAGCACCTCTCCTGAGTGAGCACCCCCAAGTTCCCGCCTCTCTAACTCCCTCTCCCTCACTTCTCCTCTCTATCCCCCTCTTCCCCACCACTCCTCTTCTCTATCCCCTTTCCCTCTTCCCCGCCTCTTCTCTGTCCCTCTCAATACCCCTTTCCCTCTCTGCACAACCTCTCCTCTATTCCCCCTCTCCCTCTTCCCTACCTCTCCTCCTCAAGGTTTTAGCACCTCACCTCCTCTCTATTCTCCCCTCCCACTTCCCCACCTCTCGACTGTGTCTCCTCTCTGCCTCTTGCAGTTGATGTTGCTGTATTGTGCATCAGCACCTACTGTCTCAAACAACACAAGTAAACTGGCAACAATGTTGCCAATTCTGGTTGGACATATTTCTTCCTGCTTCTCATGGTCCCTCCCCCAAAACTCCTCATATCGGTCACAGTATTCACTGTGGAGGTCACAAAGCATTGGAATACAGCTCAATCAACACTCAAGAAGCTTGACACCATTCAGGAGAGAGCTGCCCACGGGATTGGCACCGCACCCAAATGCATCCACTCCCTTCATCCCAACGCTGAGCCACAGAATGTACCATCTACAACTTGCACTGTAGAAATTCACCAAGGCTCTTTAGACAGCACCTTCCAAACCCAAGTATACTGTTAAGGTGGTAGAATATCACCACATTGGTATTCCAGACTCCTGTGTTAAGGTCAGGGCTTGATGTTCTGGGCAGATAGTGAAAAATTTAGTAATGGCTGTTGATTGTTGCAGAAACCCATCTAGTTCATTAATTTGCTTTAGAGATGGACAACTGCTGTCCTTACCTGGTCTATATATGTCTCCATTCCCAATGCTGGCCTAGCCAGTGACACCCACATCCCACGAATGAATAAAATAAGAATTGTGAGCTCCAGAATTTGGACACCTTGTGACATAATATCTGCTCCTGACCCTTGCCTGGACCTGATCTTTGAGGAAGGGTGCATTTGTAATGTGGCCAGCAGATTAATTATCAGAGGGTGATATAATGATCACAAAGGTGTTCCTCACCCGAAATCCATTTTCTGTCTCACTCATAAAAATTCTTTACTCTGGCAGCTCAAGAGGGAAATCATGAGGGCAAAAAGAGGACATGAGATAGCTTTGGCAAATAGAATTAAGGACAATCCAAAGGGTTTTTACAAATACATTAAGGACAAAAGGGTAACTAGGGAGAAAATATGGCTCCTCAAAGATCAGCAAAGCGGCCTTTGTGTGGAGCAACAGAAAATGGGGGAGATACTAAACAAGTATTTACTGTGGAAAAGAATATGGAAGATATAGACTGTAGGGAAATGGATGGTGACATCTTGCAAAATGTCCAGATTACAGAGGAGGAGGTTCTGGGTGTCTTCAAATGCATAAACGTGGATAAATCCCCTAGACCTGATCAGGTGTACCCTAGAACTCTGTTGGAAGCGAGAGAAGTGATTGCTGGGCCTCTTGCTGAGATACTTGTATCATCGATAGTCACAGGTGAGGTGCCGGAAGACTGGAGGTTGGCTAACGTGGTGCCACTGTTTAAGAAGGGCGGTAAAGACAAGCCAGGGAACTATAGACCAGTGAGCCTGACCTCGGTGGTGGGTAAGTTGTTGAAGGGAATCCTGAGGGACAGGATGTACATATATTGGGAAAGGCAAGAACTGATTAGGGATAGTCAACCTGTCTTTGTGTGTGGGAAATCATGTCTCACAAACTTGATTGAGTTTTTTGAAGAAGTAACAAAGAGGATTGATGAGGGCAGAGTGGTAGATGTGACCTATATGGACTTCAGCAAGGTGTTCGACAAGGTTCCCCAAGGGAGACTGGTTAGCAAGGTCAGATCTCACGGAATACAGGGAGAACTAGCCATTTGGATACAGAACTGGCTCAAAGGTAGAAGACAGAGGTTGGAGGGTTGTTTTTCAGACTGGAGGCCTGTGACCAGTGGAGTGCCACAAGGATTGGTGCTGGGTCCACTACTTCTCATCATTTATATAAATGTATTGGATGTGAGCATAAGAGGTACAGTTAGTAAGTTTGCAGATGACACCAAAATTGGAGGGGTAGTGGACAGTGAAGAAAGTTACCTCAGAGTACAACATGATCTTGATCAGATGGGCCAATGGGCTGAGAAGTGGCAGATGGAGTTTAATTCCGATAAATGTGAGTTGCTGCATTTTGGGAAAGCAAATCTTAGCAGGGCATATACACTTAATGGTAAGGTCCTAGGGAGTGTTGCTGAACAAAGAGACCTTGGAGTGCAGGTTCATAGTTCCATGAAAGTGGAGTCACAGGTAGATAGGATAGTGAAGAACGCGTTTGGTATGTTTTCCTTTATTGGTCAGGGTATTGAGTACAGGAGTTGGGAGGATATGTTGCGGCTGTACAGGACATTGGTTAGGCCACTGTTGTAATATCGCGTGCAATTCTGGTCTCCTTCCTATTGGAAAGATGTTGTGAAACTTGAAAGGGTTCAGAAAAGATTTACAAGGATGTTGCCAGAGTTGGAGGATCTGAGCTACAGGAAGAGGCTGAGCAGGCTGGGGCTGTTTTCTCTGGAGTGTCGGAGGCTGAGGGGTGACCTTGTAGAGGTTTATAAAATCATGAGGGGCATGGATAGGGTAAATAGACAAAGTCTTTTCCCTGGGGTTGGGGTGTCCAGAACTAGAGGGCATAGGTTTAGGTGAGAGGGGAAAGATATAAAAGAGACCTAAGGGGCAACATTTTCATGCAGAGGATAGTGTTTGTGTGGAATGACCTGCCAGAGGAAGTGGTGGAGGCTGGTACAATTGTAACATTTAAAAGGCATTTGGATGGGTATATGAATAGGAAGGGTTTGGAGGGATATGGACCGGGTGCTGGCAGGTGGGGCTAGATTGGGTTGGGATATCTGGTCAGCATGGATGAGTTGGACCGAAGGGTCTGTTTCCTGTTGTACATCTCAATGGTTCTATAAACATTGGACTAAATAAAGGAACAATAACAGATTCCTCAATGGTCTGGTTCAATAATATATCTGGCAGGTATATATTTACAGTGAGATTATAGGACTCTTTTATATTAAAACTATGAAAATCATTGCTTCGTGTAAATTTGACCTCGATTTATCTGTCAAAGATGCTGTGATTTTCTAATTTTGTTTGAACTATGAACATCAATACATCAATACAAACTGAACACGGATGTTTATCCAGGTCACTTCAAGGTTTGGAAGGCTCTACTGCATTGGGACTGTTTTGTTGTAACTTTGAATTGTTATTTTGTTTATTGGCTACTGCTATGGGGATTGAAAACATCCTGGAAGATTCCAAAGTGTTACTTTTGAATTTCTACAGAGGCATCGAACAACTGATAGTGATTGGGAAGCTGGTTTAATATCTGATCCCAGTTTACATTTTCATTGACTGTAACAGGATGGAACAGCAACTTGGAAGATATGTAAGGTGCCTCAGAATCCCAGTGAACACCACAGCGAAACTGCCAAATCTACCGTCTGTCACTGTCTTATCTCCCCAACATCTATAGTACCCCCACACCAGCCTGTACCAGACTTGGGGGTGAGAAATTTGGCAGGTGGTGGGTCCAAGTGTCAAGATTCCAGGCTGAAACTTCAGTGCAGTACTGAAGGAGTGCTGCATGTTGCATTCATGGTTTTTACGTAGTTGCTGACCATTACTCAGAAGTTACTTGCATTGCAGCTTTTTATCTTGTGCTCATCAGCCCTAAAAACCAAATTCAGAAAGGCAACAACAAATTAAACAGGGTGAGGAGATGTTACTGAGTGGTTGAATTGTGGTTTAGATGAAACCACTCACAGCTCATTTGTATGCAACGCTTTGTCTTTTTTTAACTTGATCCAGTGTTTTTGGCAAATGCAACATGAAATTTAAAAAAAAACAAGAGCTTCCCTTTACTTCTTGTTTCCCCTTCTCTGGCTGAAAAACTCTAACTTGTCCATCTTCTTTTCTCCAGTCCTGGTGAGAGGTCTGAAACATTATGCTGCTCCAGATTGGCTGTATGCTCCCAGCACCTTCTGTTTTTATTTCTGATTTCCAATGTTCACACTTTGTTGTTTTTAATTTGGTGCCAGCATTGAAATTAGACTCCCACAAGGCAGCACCACAGATACAGAGTCCACATTAGGCAGGAATGTAAGAATCATTATAATTCTGTCATGGAGAATTGAATAAATGTAGTGAGATTGCACCAGTATTTTTTACAATCGTGCTGTTTTTCTAAGACATTATTAGTAACTAAAGGAAATACAAAATTATCTATGAATAATCAATGATTCATCTCACCAACAGCATCAGGGGCACATGCACATTGTGGTAATTGATTGAGTGGAAATGTAAGCATTCATGATTTGAAGAATTGGTCACCAATTTGAGAATGTGGAAGAAAGTTGGGGACTACAGACAGCTATCAATGGTGGGAGAACAAGGAGCAAACAGAATATTGGATAATGCATTACAGGAGTGTAGTAAAGCTGAGACATGCACAATAAATGGCAACACTGGAGTGAAATGTAAAGGAACAGAGGGACCTGAGAATGCATATCCAACAGATATGGAGATGACAGATCACTGGAGGTACCAGGACAGGTAGATAAAGTGGTTAAAAAGGAATATGGGTTACTTTCCTACTTTAGTTTCAACAGATGCTTTCATTAGCTGAGAAACAGAATATAAAGAGTAGGGAAATTGTGCTACAACTGTGGATAGGTCATAGCTAAAGGACAATATAGAGTTCTGATCACTGCATTGCAGGATTAGAGACAATCCAGAGGTCACTTAGAATATTTCTACAAATGAAGTATTTTAGCAATGAGGAAAGTTTGATTGGGTCAAGGTTGTGTTCTCTGGAAGAGACAAGAGAGAAGGGAAATTTCCATTTGCTGTTTATAAAGTTGCAAGGCCTAAATAGAATGGATATTTGCTGTTTTTTTTCTAAGAATCCTGGCGAGAATACATTCATAGTCATTCGTAGGGGGTCAGTGGGACTGAAAAAATCTTTTGTTGTAGAGCTCAGTGCTGAGGGGGTGGAAGAGGCAGAAACCCCATTGTATTTAGAAATAACAACTCTTTTATGTTATTACATCCAGGTGAGAGGGAATGGCTCCTCTCTTTTACTCATTGGAATGCAGCAGGGCTTTGATTTTAAAAATACTGCATTTGCCAATTCATAGAAACAGAAAAATAAAAAAATTGGAACAATAGTAGGCCATTCGGCCCTTTGAGCCTGCTCCACCATCCAATATGATCACGTCTGATCATCCAACTCAGTCCCCTGTTCCTGCTTTCTCCCCATCATCTATGATTCCTTCAGTCCCTACATCTATCTCTGAACTCAATACATCTGATTTCTAATAAATTGTCTAGAACTTTGCTTTGTCAAGGGGAGGTCATGCCTGACAAAACTGTTAGAATTCTTTGTGGATGTAACTGGCAAGTTAGACAAAGGAGAGCCAGTGAATGTGATCTATTTGGATTTCCAGAAGGCCTTTGACGTGGTGCCGCTAAGTAAGATAATAGACCATGGTGTTAGGGGCAAAATACTGGCATGGATAGAGGACTGGCTGACTGGCAGAAGGCAGAGAGTAGGGATAAAGGGGTCTTTTTCAGGATAGCAGCCAGAGTCTAGTGGAGTTTTGCAGGGTAATATGTTGGGACCACAGCTATTTACGTTATATGTTAACAATCTAGATGAAGGAACTGAGGACACTGTTCTTAAGTTTGCAGGTGGAAGGACAGATAGTGTTGAGGAAGCAGGGAGGCTGCAAAAGGACTTGGACATGCTTAGCAAGTGGGCAAAGAAAGGGCAGATGGAATACCATGTGCAGAAATGTGAGTCCTAATTTAGGATTCCCTTAAGGTTAACATGCAGGTTCAGTTGGCAGTTTGGAAGGCAAATGCAACATTGTCACTCATTTCAAGAGGGCTAGAAAACAAAAGCTGAGATGTACTGTTGAAGCTGTCTAAGGCTCTGGTCAGACTGCATTTGAAATATTGAAGGCAGTTTTGTGTCCTGTATCTAAGAAAGGATGTGCTGGCATTGAAGGGGGTCCAGATGAAGTTGACCAGAATGCTCTCAGGAATGAAGGGCTAGTCATATGAGGAGCGCTTAAGGACTCTGAGTCTGTCCTCGATGGAGTGTAGAAGGATATTGGGGGATCTGATTGAAACTTACAGGATACTGAGCGGTCTGGATGGAGTGGACATGGAGAAGAAATTTACACTTGTAGGAGAGATTTGGACCAAGGGTTACAGCCTCAGGGTGAGGTGACAACCCTTTAGAATTGAGATGAGGAGGAATGTCTTCAGCCAGATGGTAGTGAATCTGTAGCATGAGTTGCCATAGCAGGCTGTTGATACCAAGTCATTGAGTGTCTTTAAGACAAAGATAGATAGGTTCTTAATTATAGAGTCATTAGGTCACACAGAATGGAAACAGTTTTGAAATCCCTTAGCTTACGAAAGTACACTTACTATTCATCTTATCCATGCACCTCATGATTTTATAAACCTTGATAAGTCACCCCTCAACCTCCTATGCTCCAGTGAAAAAAAGTCCTAACCTATCCAGTCTATTTCAATAATTCAAATCCTCCATTCCTGGCAACACACTGGTGAATGCTTTCTGAATCCTCTACAATTTAACAATATCTTTCCTATAACAGTGCGACCAGAAATGAACCCAGTATTCCAGAAGATGCCTCACCAACATCCTGCACATGACGTCCCAACTCCTATACTCAAAGGTCTGAACATTGAAGGCAAGTGTCTTCATGCCTTCTTAACCACTCTGTCATCCTGTGATGCAAATTTAAAAGAATTATATACCTGAACCTCTCGATCTCTCTGTTCTACGACACTACCCGAGGCCCAACCATTAATTGTATAAATCCTGTTTTTGTTTGTTTTACCAAAATGCAATACCTCGCATTTATCCAAATGAAACTCCATCTGCCACTCCTCAGCCACTGATCCAATTGATCAAGATTCCTTTGTAATCTTAGATGACCTTCTTCACTGTCCACTATACCACCAGTTTTGATGTCATCTGCAAACTTACTAACCATGCCTCCTATTGCCATTCTCATCCAAATCATTTGTAAAATTGACAAACAACAATGAACATAGTACCAATCCCTGGGAAACGCCGCCGGTCACAGGCCTCCAGTCTGAAGACTAACCCTCCACCACCACCCTCTGTCTCCTGCCATTAAGCCAATTGGCAAGCTCACCCTGAATCCCATGCAATCCAACTTTACTAATTAATCTACTGTATCAAAAACTTTACTAAAGTCCAAGTAAATAACATTGACCTTTCTGCCTCATCAGTAAGGGGATCAAGGGTAACTGAGAGAAGGCACGAGAATGGGGTTGAGAAACATACCAGCCATGATTGAATGGTGGAACAGATATGATGGGCTGAATGGCCTAATTCTGCTCTTATATATGATCAAAATGGCAGAACTTTTTCAAGTTAAAAAGTAATGTGTTTATTATATTAAGCTAAAATATACACATGTAAACATATTAAAAATATAGAACTACATTTTACTGGCATGGTGGCTCAGTGGGTAGCACTGCTGCCTCACAGCTCCAGGGACCCGAATTCAATTCCACCCTCAGGCAACTGTCTGTGTGAAGTTTGCACATTCTCCCCATGTCTGTGTGTGTCCTCTGGGTGCTCCGGTTTCCTCTCACAGTCGAAAGATGTGCAGGTTAGGGTGGATTGGCCATGCTACATTGGTTATAGTGTCCAGGGAAGTGTAGATCAGGTTGAATGGCCTTGGCAAATGAAGGGTTACAGGAATGGGATGCTATTCAGAGGGTCAATGTGGACTCGATGGGTTGAAAGGCCTGCTTCTACACTGTAGGCTTTCTATGATCTTCATCCTAATTTTAACACACACATGAGATGGAGAAGTATGAGTTGACGGTCTGTAAGTAAATTGCAATGGAGATTGAAGTCTTTTATCAGTTCTTTGTTTGCTTGGAGCATTGTAGACACAGTCGAAGTCAGCAGACGGAGTGCTGTCTTAGGTGACATTAGAGGGAGAGAGAGAGAGTAGGAACCTCTCTTACATCTGCTGCTGGGATCTCTAACCTTGGACAACACACACAGATGGTGCCTGGTCACACCATTTCTCCCGAAATGCCAACAGAGATTTGACTATCAATTGTAAATTCCAAAAGGTGACTTTGATTCTCTCCCATTTGCAAAGAAATCTTTAAAAAAATCACATTCCAAAGTTACCCCGGGGTCTGCCAGAGAGGAACCCTTGGAGGAGAGTAGGTCAAGAGGAAATTTGATCGAGATCTTCAAAACCACAAGGGGTAAGATGAAATATTTTGGAAGGAACTGTTGCACTGGTGGAAGTGATTGGGAAACAGAGGACACTGACTCTCGGTGGTTGGCAAGAGTGAGACAAATGTTATCGCACACACCTAGTGTCTGTCTGGCAATGCTTTGGAACTGATGGAAGCTGATTCAACCAAGGCTTCCATCACCAAAACAGGAACGATCTCCAGGACTAGGAGCTAATGGCAAAAGTGTACCAGTCGGTGAATTCCTCTTGCAGTGACTGAGCACAGACATGATGGGCTGAGTGTCCTCCTTCTGTGCTGTAACCATTCTGTAATTCTCTGGTCAGCTGCATTAACAATTAAGCATGTATTGAATTAAGAAGATACAAATTAGACACCTGAGTTTTGAAGAAATCTATAGGCTGTGATAAATATGTCAATGTCAGCAAATACCTTCAGCTCCATTTCACAATGACTTGGGTGAACTCTGGTACATGCCCCGTTAACACATGAGCTTAGACAGAGTAACTGCTGATAGTAGAGGGAGCCCCTACACCTCTGCTACACATTTCACTTTGTTCATTCTGCAGCCTAGGCACTATCTGACCAAGTTCAGATGTCAACAAACTTTTGTAATCTTTCACTGGACCTTCAACGTTCAACTATTCACTGCTCTGACATGTTTGTGTCAGTAAATTGAACATTTCATTAAAAGTTCCAAAGTGCAGCTTTATTTTTGGAATAGCACTTTAGTTTGTGAACAATACTGAGCTTGCACATGGGACTGGAACGATAAATTAGTTAGCAGGTCAGTTGAAAGCTCAATATTCGGAATGATATTTGTGCAGCTAATGACCCCATCCCATTAACTATTAACTGAGGTGATCACTCATACAGCCAGTGACATTGATTCCAATGTATGCTGATCTGAAAAGAGACAAATAATTTTGCTGTATCAGCTGAGGGGTTAGAGAATGTGGCCATTTGGCCCAGCAAGCACATTCTGTTAATCTCTAGGATCACAGTTGGGCTGTTTCTCAGTCCCATTACCTGCATTTGCTGCATATTTATTATTGCCCATTGCAACAATTGATGTTACTCTTGAACATTTCAATTAACTCCCCAGTGATCACTGCCTTCTGGGCCAATGGAATGCTGTATTTCCACCACTCTCTGTACTGTTTCCTAATTTACTTTTATAACATGTGTCCTAAGGTGTTTCATAACAATGTTACTAACACAATTTAACACCCATGGATTGGACAAAGACATCTTCTTACAGGAGACTGAAGTCAGGTTTCTTTCCTCACTTGTGAGATGCTGACATCACTGGTGAGGCCAGCATTTATTGCCCATCCCTAATTGCCCCTTGAAAAGGTGGTGGTGAGCTGTATTCTTGAACTACTGGAGGCTTGGATTGTAGGGGCTGCAGGGGTTCGGAGGAGGTTTAAGGGTTTTGACAGTGAAGGATCAGTGATATATTTCCAGGTCAGGATGGTGAGGGGCTCGGAAGGGAACTTGCAGGGATTGATGTTTCCAGGTATCTGCTGCCTTTGTTCTTCTGGATGGTGGAAGTGTAGGTTTATAAGGTGCTGTTTAAGGAGCCTTGATTAATTAATACATTTTGCAGATAGTACCCACTGCTGCTACTGAATGTCAGTAGTGGAAGGAGTGGATGCTTGTGGATGTGATGCCAATCAAACGGGGGGTTGCTTTGTCCTGGATAGTGCCAAGCTTCTTGAGTGTTGTTGGAGCTGCACCCATCCAGACTAGTGAAGAGTATTTCGTCACACTCCTGACTTGTGCCTTGTAGATGGTGGGCAGGCTTTGGGAAATTGGAGTTGAGTTACTCATTGCAGTACTCTGATCTGCTATTGTTGTCACGATGGTTATATGTCTTATTTCTGGTCAATGGTAACCTCCAGGATGTTGATAGTGGGGGATTCAGCCACGGTAACACCATTGAATGTTTAGGTAATCCAAAGAAATGAGAGGCGCTGGTGGGAGCGATAGTGGCAGAGGGGTCATGTCATTGAGCAAGAGGCCCAGTTTCATGCTGTCGGAACAGGGGTTTGGCAGTGTGGTGAATATAAATTAATAAATTTGGGATATAAAGTTAGATATGGTGAGGGTGTAAATTGTTATTGATTATTGTAACAGCCCATCTGATAGTGCTCTTTAGGAAAGGAAATCTGCCATCCATACCCAGTCTGGCCTAGATGTTACTCTGGGCATGGAACAATGTGTACTGAGTCTAGATTAGAGCGGTGCTGGAAAAGCACAGCAGGTCAGGCAGCATCCGAGGAGCAGGAAAATCAAAGTTTCGAGCAAAAGCCCTTCATCAGGAATAGAGGCAGGCTACCTGCAGAGTTTCCTCATTCCCCCTTCCCCCACCTCACCCTAGCTCCAACCTTCCAGCTCAGCACCGCCCTCATGACCTGCCCTACCTGCCTATCTTCCTTTCCACCTATCCACTCCACCCTCCTCTCTGACCTATCACCTTCATCTCCACAGCTTTTCCAGCACCACTCTAATCTAGACTCTGGTTTCCAGCATCTGCAGTCCATGTTTTTACCTAATGTGTACTGAGTGGCTAGTGAGTCACAACCTCAGAGTATACAGTTCTGAAGAGGCCCTTCAGTCCTTCAAGTCTGTGCCTTGGCCCTGACCCTCGAATGTTATGACATTTCAAGTGCTCATCCATCTAACCTCTGCTTCCCACCTGTGCTACCCTCACAGACACTGCATTCCAGGTTCCCAGATCCCCCCGTGTGTCAAATCCCCTCTGAACTTCCTGCCTTTAAAATTCCATCCCTCTCCTTAACCCAGTCCCGAATAGCTCAACCCTCATCTAGAGGCTCTAAGTTTGTTCCAGTCTTGGTGAAACTTTACCCATTTAATACGTCAATTCAGCATTAAAACGATGTCCCAAAAATACTTGCAGTGTTTTTCCACATGATCCACATGTTTATCCTTCAGAACGACCGGAAAATGTAACAAACGCAACAACGCACTTGTTCCAAACCCCAGGAAATGAAAATAATTCAATGACCAGCTAGGGCTTAAGAGGAAAGTTTCCATGTTCAGTACGAGATACCGTTGGAGTTATTTACGCCAGACTTCATGAGTGAACGATTAACCTGCACAATAGCCTGTTGCAATAAGTGGATCAGGCTGGGGAGGGGTACACGGCAGGTCAATATTCAGCAGTTGCCTCTCTCTTACTTTCAGTCGAGCAACCAAATGCCTCTCTGTCACCTCGAACAGCTTAAGCTCCAAGGTTAATTGTAATTGCCATTTGCGAAGATTCTGCCACAGAGCTTAGAGAATGTGGTCGCTTCTGCTCTTATTCGCTGCCCATGCAGGTAGGCTGCCAACTGTGGGTGTCGTCGGCCTCTTTGACTTTTCTCCTCCCTTCCCTTCGCCCTTCCCCCTCCTCTTTGGCCCTCTTGAAGGCACGTGAGACTTAAGGGGACGATGGGTCAAATTCGATCTTCTCACCACAGGTTGGCGTGGGTCTGGATGGCGATGGGAGACAGACAGGAACGTGACCCTATCTGTCATCCCCTGGTTTTGTCTCTACATCCTCACTAACCAACCCCCAACCAACAAACATAATGGGGCTCACTGAATGGGGAGCAGAGACAGTGTGGGGGGAGGGGGAGGAGGAGCTCCAGCACGATATTAGCTCCCCCTACACTGCTTCCGGATGTGGCTCGGGGTTAGAATCTCATTTCTGACCCTCGCTCAAGCTCAGAGTCAGTAGTTGGTGCCTGGACGATTGGGGCATTTGTCGTACTGTCAGCTTTCGAGAGAGAATTGGACAATTAACCAAAGAGAAAATAAAATTGCAGTAGTTTGGGGGTAAGCTGGGGGGAATGGGCCAAGCTACATTCCTGTCGCGGAAGGCCCACATGGAAAAACTGGGCCGAGTAACCACCGGAACCATTCTGCAATTCCATTCCATATCTTCATCTTGTTCACCAGAACCAGACACAGCAGAGTCTCAGTCCACAGTGGACTGAAGCCCATACTCTACAGAAAACTCTCCCGAATACACTTCAGGAAGCTTTCTGCTGGCATTATACCAGTCTCTATATTCGGATACTTCAAGTGCATTATTCCCTCTGCTTATTCTAGTCCTATCATTTTCTTGCAAATTTGTCCCTCTAGACCTTTCCCAATTCCCCCCAGAAAGCAGGATGAGGGCAGAGCCCAGGGAGCTGGGGAAAAAGGAACAAATTGGAGTTCAAAAGGAATAATCTGTGGGACACCCCCCAGTGCGAAGGTACCAGTGCGTGCAGCAGTGGGAAGACTGTGCAGAGAGCAAATGCAGGAGGGAGGATTTTGGGTTCATTGGCTGTTGGGGTCAGCTCAGGCCTGACAGTTCACTCCTGAGAGAAGCAGCATCGATCTCCTTGTAGGGTCAGCTTGCTTCGCAGGTAGGGCTTAAACAAACACCACAGTGATGGGCAGATCAGGAGGTAATGTCAGAGGTGAAATGTACACAGAGATTTGGTAGAGGTAAAACTAAAGGAGTATCTTTACCTTTACCTCCATCATGTACAAGATGGAGGTCACAGTGAAAGGGAGTGGAATACACCAGACTCAGTTTGCTGCACATGAATAGTGTGTGATAAACAAGATCCCCAGGTTACAGGGACAGTTAGACCCATTGAAATCTGATGGTGGGACAACAATGGAGACCTGAATCAGAGAGAGGCAGGACTGGGAGTTAAAGATTCCTGGGTATAAGGAGTTCAGGAAAAATGGGACAGGATGAAAGCAGAAAGGAAGGTAAGTCTGGACATGACAGTGTTGGATAGAGGGTTATCCCAGAGACATCAAGGACAGAATCTGTTTAGTTAGAGCTCGGAGACAATAACTGCATCGTAACATTACGTGGTGTATTCTACAGGGGACCGACAATGGGAAAGGTATAGAGAAATCTGCAAGGAAATGACAGATGAAATGCAATTATCCAAATGTAGACAGCATAAAGGAGAGAGGACCATGGGTTCCTAAGATATGTTCAGGAGAAGTTTCTACAGGGTATGGCTCAGTCCAGAAGCCCATTGCTATCAAGTTCTTGGATAAGACCTGATGGTTGTGAAACACACGGTGTATAAATACAACACCTTCTGTAACTCAATGCATTAAAACAAACCATTCAGCTTTCACACTCTTGCAAATGACTTTAAATCTGATTGACAGAGAGCTGACTCATGAGTGTGGGTTTTTTTTGCCTTGCAGGTCCTTTGGCAGCTGATGACACTCTCTATATTTCGCCCATATCTCTGAGTCGTTGGGAAAATGAAACAGTGACGTTGAATTGTTTCACCACCAGGACTGTGGATAATTATTACCTCATCTGGGGATCCGCCAAGCCGGGGGATCTCATGATCTCGTGGATTCTTTACTGGACGCCAGGATCGAGCATTGCTCTTTACCCGTCCGTGGTAAGCGATCGCTTCATTGGCTCCAAAGACTGGACCAGCCAGAAGTTCTCACTGACAATAAAAGGCCTCCAACAGGAGGACTCAGCCAGATATTACTGTGGCAGCTCCAACACTTACTTCCCATTCAGCACAGACTGGAGCGGATGTGGAGTCACGCTCACTGTAAAAGCCGGTAGGTCAGTTTTTGACCTGGTCTCTCTATACACCTTGCTGTCTAACAAAACCTCAGTATATAATCCACTGGGGCAGTGTCAAATTGGGAGTGGAAAGTGGTATTGCCTGGTCAAGGGTGCCAGCCTTCAAACCTTGTCTATCCCATCGCTGCAGCCTGGTCCTTTAGGCTCCTTCCTACCTGTGGACAGGGTTCGCCTGGCCAATATTCAGATTCAGTCATACAGCATGGAAACAGACCCTTCGGTCCAACCAGTCCATGCTGACCATAATCCCAAACTAAACTAGTCCCACCTGCCTGCTCCTGGCCCATATCCCTCCAAACCTTTCCTATTCATGTCCTTATCCAAACACTTTTAAACATTGTTACTGTTCTGCATCCACCACTTCCTCAGGAAGTTCATTCCACACACAAACCACCCTCTGTGTAAAAAAATTTGTCCCTATGTCTTTTTTAAATCTCTCTCCTCTCACCTTAAAAATGCACCCTCTCATCTTGAAATCCCCCATCGTAGGGAAAAGACAACTACCACGAACTCTATCTTCACCTCTCATTACTTTATAAACTTCTATCAGGTCACCTCTCAACCTCCTATGCTCCGGTGAAAGAACTCCCAGCCTATCCAGCCTTTCTTTATAACTCAAGCCCTCCATACCCAGCAACATCCTGGTAAATCTCTTCTGAACCCTGTCCAGCTTAATAACACCCTTCCTATAACTGGACACCCAGAACTGGATACAGTATTCCAGAAGAGGCCTCACCAATGTCCTGTCCAACCTCAACATGACTTCCCAACTCCTATACTCAAAGGACTGAGCAATGAGAACAAGTACCTTTTTAATGCCAAGCTGATCTCAGAGTTGATCACATAGGCCTCTGACTGAGTACACTTTATTTTCCTGTTTGGCTGCAAAACAGACCCAGGGCCAGGGAATACCGAATTGGCTCTGCATTGAATTGGCTCTGCACCTGTACAAAGACAACCCTTCCCCCTGCTGTCCTGAATGTCTGTACCCAGTGACGTTTCAGAATACCTTTCAGAGGGTGAATCAGCCTAACTTTGTGTGAACACCCCTCAGGAAGTGCACTTTAAACTTTCAACCTACCTACATTAGCTGCAGAGCAGTTCCCAAATCAGCCCCTTACTGCAGTGGTATGTTAGCTCGTGACCTGACCGATAGACAAACACTTTGGCTGATTTGATTTTGACCTTAGCTCTACATTCCTGCATAATCCCTGATAATCTTTATCTCCTCTGCCTTAAAGATACTTAAACATTTTGTATCAAATCCTTTCCTCTCTCGGTTTTAAATGGGCGCCCCCGTATTGTTAACTCTGACCCCGAGTTCTACATTCTCTCACAAGAGGATACGTCCTGTCCACACCCACCCTGGTCAAGGCCCCTCAAGATCTTGTATGTTGCAATTTAGTCACTTCTGGCTCTCCTGGACTCCTGGGGATACAGGCTGACACGGTGATGGTGGTGGTGGTGGGGGTGGGTGGTGTTCTGACCGGTGAGAACACCCAGGAGGGGTTTAGTGAAATGTCAACTCCTGGTCCTATTTAAACGGGCCTGATATTCCAATCTGACCTGGCCATTTTCACCAACCCACCATTAAACAGTTTTTAGGGTAGATCACTGGGCAATGCTCAGGACTGGAACTATGAGCTAATCCCCTGCCTTCTGATTATCCGGGAACATTGAGCCACTGCGTCAATGAGAAACACAGGACATGGGAGTGGGAGCAGGCTATTCGAACTCATTGAGCCTGCTACACTTGCCAGTACGAACATGGCCCATCCAGCTGTCATCTGAACCTCAAATCCCTTTCCCTACACCCCTGCACCCCCCCCCCAATCACTGACACGCTGATCTATCTTACAGTCACTCAGCCTCAAATCTATTCAAGGACCCAGCCTCTGCTACTCTCTGGGGAAGAGAGCTCCACAGAGTCAGCACCAGCCAAGAGAGGAAATTCTCCTCAAGTGTCTCCCAGGTTCTGGTTTACCCCAGCCCTACTCCTCCGGATAGGCACCTCTCCCAGTTCACCTCCAACTCTTCAATAAGATCGCCGCTCATTCTTCTAACTCCAACGTTACAGACCTCGTCTGTCCCATCCTTTCCTCATTGTCTAACTTCCTTGTCCCAGGAATGAATGGAGTGTGCCCACTCTGAATCAGTATCTCTCACTGTTACATCCTTCCAGCTGTGCCCGGGTGACAGCACTCCCAATCCCAGGAGGTCTCCTGTGCCATACCAAGCTGCACTTTGGTTCCCTAGGCCACCAGGCTAATGCCTTACCACCTTTGAACATGGCAGAGGTGTCCGAGCCTGGCACAGTGAATCTGGTGATATCAGTATCAGGCCGGTGTTGAGTCGCTAAGTAACAGATTCATTTCCATTTCAGCTCCCTCAGCATCTCCTCCATTGGTTTATTTCCAAAACCCACACCCTGAGGATATCTTTCTCCAAAAGAACATCTCGCTGCTCTGCGTGGGAGAAAACTTTTATCCAGATGACCTCTCCTTCTCCTGGCGTGTCGATGGGGACCAGGTTCACAGGGGAATCTCGCAGTCTGCTTCACTGTTAGGAGACAACGGCACTTACACTGCCATCAGTAAGCTGGTGATCGATACATCCCAGTGGGTCAAAGGATCGATTATCAGCTGCCAAGTATCCCATGGGGCACTGCCTTCACCCATCACCAAGCACATAAGTAATGCTGGTAGGTCCCTCGCTTTTTACTGATTCTAGCAAATGTATTTCTCTCCAGATGCACCGACTCACTCCAATTTCACTGACTTCAAGCAGCCCATTCCAAACAGCACCAGTGCCCACACTTCACTATTACCCACTCTCTCCCCAATCCAATTTCCCACATCCCTCATCCCACACCTGGGTATCAGGTCAATGCAAACATTGACTCAGCCTGTCAAGAGCCAGTGTGTCAGGACAAAGCAGCCCACTCGATTGGCACCACCTTCCCATCCACTCCCTCCACCATCAATGCCAAACCCACGAACACTGTGGGTGGCACGGTGGCACAGTGGTTAGCACTGCTGCCTCACAGTGCCAGAGACCCAGGTTCAATTCCCACCTCAGGCAACTGTCTGTGTGGAGTTTGCACATTCTCCCCGTGTCTGCGTGGGTTTCCTCCGGGTGCTCCGGTTTCCTCCCACAGTCCAAAATGTGTGGGTGAGGTGAATTGACCATGCTAAATTGCCTGTAGTGTTAGGTGAAGGGTAAATGTAGGGGAATGGGTCTGGGTGGGTTGCTCTTCGGAGGGTGGGTGCAGACTTGTTGGGCCAAAGGGCCTGTTTCCACGCTGTAAGTAATCTAATCTAATCTCGAAGGACGAGGGCAGCAAATCCATGGGAACAGCGTTCCCTGCATGTTTCCATCCGAGCCAGTCAAACATTGGAGCAGGAAAAAGCTCCAAAAAGCCCTTCGAACTGCCGTGCCATTTTATATGATCATGGCTGGTCATCCCACTCAATACCCTGTTCCTGCTAGCTTGGATGTTGCCAGGGTTGGAGGATTTGTGCTATCGGCAGAGGTTGAATAGGCTGATCCTGTTTTCCCTGGAGCAAGGAGGCTGAAGGGTGACTTCATAAAGGTTTATCAAATCATGAAGGGTGTGGATAGATAAATAGACAAAGTCTTCTCCCTGGGTTGGGGGAGTCCAGAACTAGAGGGCATAGTTTTAGGGTGAGAGGGGAAAGATATAAAAGAAACTTAAGGGGCAACCTTTCTACACAGAGGGTGGTGCGTGTATGGAATGAGTTATGAGAGGCAGTGGGTGGAAGCTGGTACAATTATAGCATTTAAAAGGCACCTGGATGGGTATATGAATACAAAGGGTTTGGAGGGATATGAGCCGGGTGCTGGCAGGTTGGATTACATTGGGTTGGAATATCTGGTCGGCATGGATGGGTTGGACCAATGCTGCACACCTCCATGACTCTCTGACTCTTTAATCTCTTTAGCCACAAACCTTCTTGAGAACATTCAGTCTTTTTTACCTCACCTGCTTTCGGAGGCAAAGAATTCCACAGCCTCCCCAGTCTCTGGGTGGAGACATTTCTCCGAACTTCAGCCCGGAATGGTTTGCCTCATAGTTTTAAAGTGTGACCAGCATTTAAAAGGCATCTGGATGGGTATATGAATACAAAGGGTTTGGAGGGATATGAGCCGGGTGCTGGCAGGTTGGACTACATTGGGTTGGAATATCTGGTCGGCATGGATGGGTTGGACAAATGCTGCACATCTCCATGACTCTCTGACTCTTTAATCTCTTTAGCCACAAACCTTCTTGAGAACATTCAGTCTTTTTTACCTCACCTGCTTTCGGAGGCAAAGAATTCCACAGCCTCCCCAGTCTCTGGGTGGAGACATTTCTCCGAACTTCAGCCCGGAATGGTTTGCCTCATAGTTTTAAAGTGTGACCCATTGGTCCAGACCCCTGGACATTAGGAACATCCTTCTGCATTTACCCTGTCTAGTCCTGGTGGAATTTTATAACTTTCAACGAGATAACTCCTCAGCCTTCTGAACTCCAGTGAAATAAAGTCCTAACAGATCCAGTCTCCCTTCATACAGTGGTCCTGGAATCAGACTTGGAAGTATATTGCCATTCCTTCAGTGTCACTGGGTCAAAATCAGGAAACTCCCTTCCAAACAGCACTGTGTGTCGTCATATCCCAAGGACCGCGACAAATTTGAGAAGGCAGCTCATTACCCCCTCCACCTTCTCAGGACAATAAATGCCACCCTTACCAGCAATGGTTGTATCTCATGAATGCATTCAAAAACTACTTTCCTCGCAAAGAGGGCAATCCAGGGAAAGGGAACGGATCTCAGGTACTGGAGTAATTCCCGGAACAACTTGACACTGTCATGGGAAAATAATCAAATGGATACCCTTAAAAGACAGCACCTAAATGGTTAAAACTGAGATGTTAAGGTGGTGAATCATTTAAACTGTCAACAATACTTTTTAATCCACCTGTCCAGGAATATTATGACATAGCCCTGGAGCAGTTGGGACTTGGACTTGGGTGCCCTGGCTCAGAGGTAGGAACATTACTATGGCATGACCGAGACCGTGCAATGTCAGAGGATCAGGTGATACCAGGTAGCCCATTGCTGCTGGCCCTGTGGTAATGGTAACCTCATGTTGCTAGGCGCCACTGGATTTCAGTGTGAGTCTCCTAGGCTGGCCTTTCTTACCAGAATGCCTTGTTGATTTGCCACTTTACTCTGAGACTGACTCGCTTGTGATTGTTCTACAGAGCGGTACCCCATGGAGCCGATGCTGTATCTCCTGTCACCAACCTTACAGGAGCTCATCACAAAGCAGACGGCAACCCTGGTCTGCCTAGCAACCGGCTTCTACCCAGCGGAGATCTCTTTCCGCTGGTTCATCAACAGCAATCCGGTGGTCGACAACATCAAGAGCTACCCGCCCGTTCTCAATATAAACGGCACCTACTCCTCCCAGAGTGAGCTGACCACATCCGAGCAGATGTGGAATCAGGGCGCACTTTTCTCGTGTGAGATTCAGCATGTCTCAGTTCCAGACAGCATCATCCAAACCATCAATAAAACCCGGGGTAAGGCAGCTCTGTTTGGTGATTTTTCTATTCACCCCCTCACTGGTCCATTGCAAACCAACCATATGTTCATCCTCAATTAGGCCATTCAATCAATACTTCTCCAACTCGATTCCTGAATACACCTGCAGCGACCTCAAATCGGGTGGGGGATGGAAGGATAACAGGTGATCAGTGCATAGAAACACAGGGAGAGGAGAATAGACATAGATATCAAAGAAATGGACAACAGGGGGTCACGGTGGCTCAGTGGTTACCACTGCACCAGGGACCCTGGGTTCCATTCCAGCCTCAGGCGACTGTCTGTGTGGAGTTTGCCCATTCTCCCCATGTCTGTATGGGTTCCTCCGGGTGCTCCACTTTCCTCCCACGGTCCAAAGATGTGCAGGTTAGGTGGATTGGCCATGATAAATTGCCCAGTGTTTAGGGTTAGGTGCATTAGTCAGGGGTAAATATAGGGTAGGGGGAATGGATCTGGGTGGGTTACTCTTTGGAGGGGTGGTGTGGACTGGTTGGGATGAAGGGCCTATTTCCACACTGTAGGGATTCTATGATAAGGCCATAAATATACAAGTATCCGGATAATGGAAAACAGGCATTAAATGTACAGGTATCTGGATAAAGTAGAAAAGGCGGTAAACGTACAGGTATCAGGATAATGGAGAACAGGTGGTAAATGCATAAGTATCGGGGGTGTTGGTGAAGAACAGATAATAAATTTACAGATATCAGGATAGAACTTGGAGTAAATGTAAAGGTATCAAGGTAACAGAGAACAGGTGGTCGGCACACAGGTATCAGAGACATGGTGTGTGAGCAAGTTCAAGTTACCAAATATATAAACCAAGAGCTGTTTTAGATCGTGTGAAATTACTGTTAGTTCAACTGATTTGGTTCTAACAATCAGATTGAATTGCATCTCAGACAATTGAGAAAAATTACCTATATTTGTACATTGACCACCAGTTAAAAACTCCTCTCATATTCAGGCATTACCTGCCTGTGACATGATCCCTCGCATAGTCAGGCACTGATCTGCTTTCATTCTCAGGCACTGACCGCCTGTTACATGTTCCACTAGATATTTGTACACTCACGTCCTGTAACTGTTGGGTATGTGACAGGCAGCCAGAGCGATCCTGTTCTGTCCACTCAATGAGGGAAACATGTCTCTGGCTGATTGTACTTTTGTGAACACAACCAGGTCCCGTGGGTCAGTAAAAATGCTCAGGTAGAGTTAATGGCTGTGGTGACCTTGAGGGAAAATGTCTGTTGATTGAAATATTTTATCTCTGCCTGTAACAGAATTTATTTTCCTCCAACCGACGGTAACTCCCATCAAGGTTCAGACCAGTGACTCCCGGCGGCCACATACTGTGACGTTGGCGTGTTTTATATCAGGGTTCTACCCCGCTGGAATCTACGTGAACTGGAGAACGGAGAGGGGTTTGCAAGTTCCGGGCAGTGTGACCAACTTCCCAGTAGTGAGGGATGTGAGTGGCACCTACAGTACAGTCAGTCAGATGACCATTGCCTTGGTGGATGTGGACCGCACTCAGACGTACATGTGTGAGGTCAGACATGAGTCTCTCACCAGCCCGTTAAAGAAACGGTTCCAGATAAGGTAAATGCCCCAACGTGATGGGACATGCAAACTGTGTCAAGCTGGGGGTATGGTCAGTATTTCACACCTCGATGGGTAGGGGGATCAGCGGTGCCCCATCAGAAGGGTAATGGTAACCTCTACCTCACTACCCCATAATGGTAACCTCCACCTCGCTACCCCATAATGGTAACCTCTAACTCACTACCCCATAATGGTAACCTCCACCTTGCTACCCCATAATGGTAATCTCTACCTCACTACCCCATAATGGTAACCTCTAACTCACTACCCCATAATGGTAACCTCTACCTCACTACCCCGTAATGGTAACCTCTACCTCACTACCCCATAATGGTAAACTCTACCTCGCTACCCCATAATGGTAACCTCTACCTCACTACCCCATAATGGTAACCTCTACCTCATAACCTCATAATGGTAACCTCTAACTCACTACCCCATAATGGTAACCTCTAACTCACTACCCCATAATGGTAACCTCTTGTGTCAAGCGGGGGTATGGTCAGTATTTCACACCTCGATGGGTAGGGGGATCAGCGGTGCCCCATCAGAAGGGTAATGGTAACCTCTAACTCACTACCCCATAATGGTAACCTCCACCTTGCTACCCCATAATGGTAACCTCTACCTCACTAACCCGTAATGGTAACCTTTACCTCACTACCCCATAATGGTAACCTCTACCTCATTACCCCATAATGGTAACCTCTACCTCATAACCTCCACCTCACTAACCCATAATGGTAACCTCAATGTCACTACCCCATAATGGTAACCTCTACCTCACTAACCCATAATGGTAACCTCCACCTCACTAACCCATAATGGTAACCTCAACGTCACTACCCCATAATGGTAACCTCTACCTCACTACCCCGTAATGGTAACCTCTACCTCACTACCCCGTAATGGTAACCTCTACCTCACTACCCCATAATGGTAACCATCCACCTCATTACCCCATAATGGTAACATCCACATAGCTACCTATAATGGTAACCTCTACCTCGTTACCCCATAATGGTTACCTCGACCTCACTACCCCATAACGGTAACCTGTACTTCACTACCCCATAATGGTAACCTCCACCTCGCTACCCCCTAATGGTAACCTCCAACTCGCTACCCCCTAATGGTAACCTCTACCTCGCTACCCCATAATGGTAACCTCTACCTCACTACCCCATAATGGTAACCATCCACCTCATTACCCCATAATGGTAAACTCCACCTTGCTACCCCATAATGGTAACCTCCACCTCGCTAACCCATAATGGTAACCTCCACCTCACTACCCCCTAATGGTAACCTCTACCTCGCTACCCCATAATGGTAACCTCTACCTCACTACCCCATAATGGTAAACTCCACCTTGCTACCCATAATGGTAACCTCCACCTCGCTAACCCATAATGGTAACCTCCACCTCACTACCCCATAATGGTAACCTCCACCTCATTACCCCATAATGGTAACCTCCACCTTGCTACCCCTTACAAATACCACCCCGTCACCCTCACTACCCC
>NC_057746.1:33176048-33189423 GCF_004010195.1 Chiloscyllium plagiosum | reverse complement strand
CCCGACACACACCACACCCTTACCCTCACGACCCCGTTACACACTCCACACCCTCAGCCTCAGGACCCCATTACACACTCCACACCCTCACCCTCACTACCCCCTACACAGACCACACCCTCACCCTCATGACCCCTTTACACACCACCACCATACCCTCACTACCCCCTTACACACACCATATCCTCACCCTCACTACCCCCTTACACACTCCACACCCTCATCCTCACTACCTCCACACCCTCATCCTTCAGTTTCCCCTCTAAACTGAAGTCCCTCACTTTGTTCTGTAAAACGGTCACTGGACCTGAAACGTTAACTCTGTTTCTCTCTGCTCAGAGGCTGCCAGAGCTGCTGAGTTTCTCCAATTATTTCTGTTTTGTTCCCTCACCGCTGTGGCTGCTCTGGTCAAATAAATCTCCTCTTCGACACCTTGATGTGTTTGGAATGTTTGCTGCCCAGAATTAGATTAGAACACCCAGATGTCAATCAATTGATGATTTATAAAGTTTTGATGCTAATTTTCTGATTTGAACTCTCTGGTGGACGAAAATTGAAACCCAAAACAAAACAGCATTTGGCCGAGGTGCAAAGTCTTTGAGAGAGTGGAGTGTTGGGAATCGGGGAGTTACAGATGGGAAATGGCTGCCTCACTGCCAATCCACAATTTAAAAACTTCACTCTCATCAATTGGATCTCCCAGATCCTCAGAAAGTGATTTGGAAGTGAGGTCTTGGATTTGGACTAGCTGTTGCCCCCAGATCTCCACAGTTTGTACAGATACATGGATAGGAAAAGGGATCTAGACCAAAAAAGGCCTCTTTCTGTGTCATATGGCTGCGTTGGATCTTCCAAATCTCCCCAGCCAGTTGTGCTTCTCAGAACCGCTGGCACCAACCTCTCAACTCTCTGTCTGCAGCTGAAACTAGCTACATATGTCAACACCTTTGCAATATGATGCATTTATGCCTGTGCTGGAAGGAACACACACTCTTTCACACTGCCTCATCCTCTGCATACTAAATGTATACATTCTAGTACACTGAATTAGTGAGAGCATGGGGGGCAAATTGTTCTCCATGGTAAGACCTCAGCCAGTCAGAGTTGGCTTGCTAGCTGAACAAGCCATGTTTCTCTTGCCCCACCCCACCCCCATGTAGAAATGGTTGTGAAATTTGACATTCTTGCACATGTTCTGATAAACAGATGATGGAAAATGTATTCCTGATGAAGGGCTTTTGCCTGAAACATCGATTTTACTGTTCCCTGGATGCTGCCTGAACTGCTGTGTTTTTCCAGCACCACTAATCCAGAAGATGGAAAATGTCTCTGTTTTCAGCAGGATTCAGAAAAGTCAGCAAGGCCCCAGCATTGAACATGAAAGTGTCTGGCGGTGTAGGTGGGATGGGCTGTAGTGTCCTTTTTAAGTTAAATCGCTGTCTGTCCCTCCTGTCCACTGAATACAAACCACACCCTCTGCCTTGCTTTTAGAGCTGAGGATCCCACGCATTTTTTTTTTCAAATAGTAATTTAGAAACATTTTGTCCATCCTGGAGGTAGTGAGAAGGGGGATAAAGAAAAGGGCAGGTTTGCCCCGGAGAGATGCCGTCCCCACCTTCCTGCCCCCTCTGACTCAAAATCCTGGGAAAAAAGGTCAAAGGGCAACAGTCTCAACCAGACAGTAATTAAGGCTCTTAAACAATCAATTAGTGACCAACTAATAGCCTCGGCTTGCCCCCTACCCTCCTGCATCCCCCCCCGCCCCTCCCTTGACCCCTTTCACTAAGGTGAGAGAAGTGACTACTTTCCTGACTGGTGTAACCATGGTGACCCAATCAGCATGAATGTGGGGCAGGTGAGGTCTGAAAGCCACCCCTCTGTCATTGCCTCTGCCCACCTCTCCCAAGAAGAAGAAATAAAATCCTTCCCCTGTTGGATTCAACTCGCTCCCCCTACCACCCCCACTCCACACCCCGACCACTCATTTGTAGTCCTCAAACTTGGACTTCTAGATCTGAAAGTTCCTGACAGCCTCTGATAGGCCAGCCACTTCTGGTCACTCGGATCTGCAGTGTTGGTGAGGGTAGGGGAATATGATAGGGCGAGTTAATTGCCATCACTCCCCTCTCAGCCTGAGAGGAGCTGGTTGGTCAGTGACCCAGTGAGCTATCCCATCGCTGGGGCCTACTGACCAGCATCATCCTTCAACGTGTGACAAGTTCAGCTCATAACCTCCTGCAGGAAGGCTCTTCATTAGAAATTGTGCCCATCATGAACCTGCTCTTGAAATAATCTTTCTCTTTCAGTTGATGTTCCTACCAACGATTGACCCAATCATCTGAAATCTTCAAATGCCCTCACCAACGAAACACTGAAGTGACATTCCTCATCAGACGGAGTGAGAGCTATTTCATTCTCTTACCCACTCATGGTGATTTGAAACTATTAATAGTAAAAAAAGAATATTTCCCCTTTAACTAAATGTTAAATAAAACAGACAATCTTAGGTAATGAATAACTGATCTCTAAGGATTGTGAATTCACCTTAGAGCTGTTGCAAGCATTAAATAATAAAAATAATTACCTTGGCTTAATTGTTTTTTCAAAGTAATAATGTGGCTTTAAGGGGTGAATCTACTCAAGAGCCAGGGACCAGCGTGAGGCCTAGCCATCAGCAGTTAGGAGGAGCCTGGGCAGTGGTGAGCGTGTGGATGCTCTGTACATCTTTATCTACAAGGACTGAACTATCCATTTAAAAGTACAACTGTTTAAAAGACTCACTTCAGGTGTTGGGGCCTCCATTTGCCGAGAGGTGCGAGGGAGGAGCGAAGGACTTCTGGGAAGGATTTTAAGTGGGTGAGAGATGGGATCTGTACATGAAGGACGGATTTGCACCTGAACTGGAGGGGTACAAATGTCCTGGGTGGGAGATTTGCTCATGTGGTTCGGAGGGGTTTAAACTAATTTGGCAGGGGGGTGCCAAATTTGGCAGGAATCAGAGCCATATGTCTGAGAGGGGTTCAGTTGCAGACATGACAGTGACAGGATATATTGAATCTAAAAGGAAGGTTTCTCACGCGATGAAACAAAGAGTGTGTCTGCTTTAATGCAAGGAGTGTCCGAAATAAGAGTGACGAACTTAGAGCATGGATCAGTGCTTGGGACTATAATGTTGTGGCCATAATGGAGACGTGGATTTCACTGGGGCAAGAATGGTTGCTTGATGTTCCAGGGTTTAGAACATTTAAAAAGAACAGGGAGGGTGGAAAAAGAGAGGGGGGGGGGGCGGGGGGCGGTGGTGTAGCATTGCTAATCAGAGAGGACATCACAGCTACAGAAACGAAGGTTGTTGAGGAAGGTTTGTTTACTGAGTCAGTATGGGTGGAAGTTAGGAACAGCAAGGCAACAGCCACCGCATTGGGGGTTTTCTACAGACCACCTAATAGCAATAGAGAGATTGAAGATCTCATAGGCGGGCAGATTCTGGAAAAATGCAAAAGTGGCAGGGTTGTTGTTCTGGGTGATTTCAACTTTCCCAATATCAACTGGAAACTCCTAAGTGTAGATGCTCTGGATGGAGCCAATTTTGTTAGATGTGTTCAGGAGTGTTTCCTTACTCATTATATTGATAGACCGACAAGGGGAGAGGCCATTTGGATTTGGTGCTCGGCAACGAGCCAGGACAAGTGTCAGATTTCTTGGTGGGAGAACACTTTGGTGACAGTGATCACAGCTATCTCACATTTACCATAGCCTAGGAGAGGGAAAGGAGCAGTTACCGAGGGAAGATATTCAAGTGGGGAAAAGGAAATTATGACGCTATCAGACAGGAGTTGGGAAGTACAGACTGGGAGCAATTGTCCCACAGAAAGGGCACAGCAGACATGTGGACACTATTTAAGGAGCAGTTGTTGCAAGTGATGCACAAATTTGTTCCTCTGAGGCAGGTAAGAATGGGTAAGATTAAGGAGCCTTGAATGACGAGAACAGAGGAGCTTCTCGTCAAAAGGAAGAAGACAGCTTATGTAAGGTGGAGGAAGCAAGGACCTAGTACAGCTTTAGAGGATTACAGGCTTGCTAGAAAGGAGCTCAGAAATGGACTGAGGAGAGCCAGGAGGGGGCATGAAAAAGGCTTGGCAAGAAGGATTAGGGAGACCCCCTAAGGCGTTTTACTAATACGTGAGGAATAAGATAATGATCAGGGAGAAGGTAGGGCCGATCAGGGATAGTGTAGGGAACTTGTGCGTGGAGTCTGAACAGATAGGGGAAGCCCTAAATGAGTTTTTTGCTTTGGTTTTCACCGAGGAAAGGGAACTTGTTGTAAATGAAAACTTAGAGAAGCTGGGATACGGTCTTGAACAGATCAAGATTGATGAAGTTGATGTGCTAGAAATCTTGGATAACATTAAGATTGATAAGTCCCCAGGGCCAGACCAGATTTATCCTAGGCTGCTCCGGGAAGCGAGAAAGGAGGTTGCTAAGCCACTGGCGCGGATATTTGCCTCCTGACTCTCCATGGGAGTCATACCAGAGGATTGGAAGGAGGCGAATGTTGTTCTCTTTTTTCAAGAAGGGTAATAGGGAAATCCCTGGCAATTACAGACCAGTCAGTCTTACGTCTGTGGTCAGCAAAGTTTTGGAAAGAATTCTGAGGGATAGGATTTATGACTGTTTGACAAAGCATAGCGTGATTAAAGGCAGTCAGCATGGCTTTGTGAGGGGCAGGTCATGCCTCACAAACCTTATTGCGTTCTTTGAGGAGGTGTCAATCAGGTCGATGATGGTCGAGCAGTGGATGTGGTATATATGGACTTCAGCAAGGCATTTGATAGGGTTCCCCATGGTAGGCTCATTCATAAAGTGAGGAAGTATGGGATACAGGGAGTTTTGGCTATCTGGATTCAGAATTGGCTGGCTGACAGAAGGCAGAGAGTGGTTGTAGATGGAAAGTATTCTACCTGGAAGACAGTGTTGAATGGGGTCCTGCAGGGCTCTGTACTTGGGCCTCTGCTCTTTGTAGTTTTTATAAATGACTTGGATGAGGAGGTTGAGGGGTGGGTTAGTAAATTTGCAGATGACACAAAGGTTGGAGGTGTCGTCGATAGTATAGAGGGCTACTGCAGGCTGCAGAGCTGGGCTGAGAAATGGCAAATGGCGTTCAACCTGGATAAATGCGAAGTGATGCATTTTGGAAGGTCGAACTCGAATGCTGAATAAAGGATTAAAGACAGGAATCTTGGCAGTGTGGAGGAACAGAGGGATCTTAGTGTGCAAGTACATAGATCCCTCAAAGTTGCCACCCAGGTGGATAGGGTTGTTAAGAAAGCATATGGTGTTTTGGCTTTCATCAACAGGGGGAATAGAGTTTAAGAGCCGTGAGGTTTTGCTGCAGCTCTAGAAGTCCCTGGTGAGGCCACACTTGGAATATTGTGTCCAGTTCTGGTCGCCCTACTATAGGAAAGATACAGAGGCTTTGGAGAGGGTGCAAAGAAGGTTTACCAGGATGCTGCATGGACTGGACGGCTTGCCTTATGAAGAAAGATTGAATAAGCTCGGACTTTTCTCTCTGGAGAGAAGGAGGAAGAGAGGAGACCTGATCGAGGTGTACAAGATAATGAGAGGAATAGATAGAGTCAATAGCCAGAGATATTTCCCCAGGGCAGGATTGACTGGTACGAGAAGTCATAGTTTGAAGATATTAGGAGGAAGTTATAAAGGAGATATCAGAGGTAAGTTCTTTACGCAGAGAGTTGTGAATGCATGGAATGTGTTCCAACCGGTGGTGTTGGAAGCAGAGTCATTGGGGATATTTAAGTGACTGCTGGACATGCACATATATAGCAGTGAGTTGAGGGGTATGTAGGTTGTTACTATATTTTACATTAGGATTAAATCTCGGCACAACATTGTGGGCCAAAAGGCCTGTTCTGTGCTGTACTTTTCTCTGTTCTATGTTCTATCCAGCTGGTGGACAAACCTACCTTCGAGTTTTCAATAAGCTGCATCTACCACATCTATTGGCCATTTAGAAGAGAGGTAACTCTGTTTTGGGGGAGAAAAAGAACACAAAAACAGACAAAAGGCTTTGAAAAGCTGTGTCTAAATGCAAGACGCTTTCTTTCAGGGATTTTTGAGCAAGTTAGTGAAAGTCCTACCCTTTGCTCCCAGGTGGCGCTATTGCACACTGTAATTCCCGTCACTGTGATAATGTGGAGGTGCTGGTGTTGGACTGGGGTGTACAAAGTTAAAGACCACACAACACCAGGTTATAGTCCGACAGGTTTATTTGAAAATAGGAACTTTTGGAGCACTGCTCCTTCGTCAGGTAGCTGTCGGGCAGGATCATAAGAAACAGAATTTATAGTAAACTATCAAAGTTTCATACAACTGATGTGATGTCTTGAACAAACCTAGATTGCTGATAAGTCTTTAATCACTTAGAATGGGGATGAGGGTTTCCATCGACTAATATGTAAATCCCAGAATTTCTTTCACATTACAGTCCTGAGATAACTGAAGGTTTTATTAAAAAAAGTGACATCTCATCTCAGATAATTAATTAAAGATGTGAGGTTAGAGTCTCTCTGTATCCCAACTTTTATCAACTGTATCACACCTTTAATGCATTGTCTGAGCTGGAGATATCACCTATTTTTTAAATAAAATCTTCAGTTATCTCAGGACTGTCCTTTGAAAGAAATTGTGGGATTTACATATTAACCAGTCGAAACCTGTATTCCCATCCTAAGTGATTAAAGACTTAACAGCAATCTAGATTTGTTCAATACATCATATCAGTTGTATGACACTTTGATCCTTTACTATAAATTCTGTGTCTTATGATCCTGCCCCACTAGCTCCTTCATGAAGGATCAATACTTTGAAAGCTTGTCCTTCCAAATAAACCTGTTGGACTATAAGCTGGTGTTGTGTGATGTTTAACTTTAAATGATCACTATTCATTTAAATGAATGAATACTCTTGTATTCATCTAGCACCACTGAAAGAGTAAAAATGCCCCAAAGCATTTTATGGGAGCATTATCAAATGGATTATCATGCTGAGTATAAAACCTTGGTCAAACATTGGGGTTTCAAGGGAGCAATGTCAAGGAGAAAAGGCAGGAGAGGCAGAGGGGAGTAGGGAGGGAATTCCAGGGTTTGGGATGGCCTCTCTCTGCTGAAGGGAAGGAAATGGAAATAAGTGAGCGGTTCAATAACAGATGGCAACATAAAAGGATGACAGCACAGGAGGAAGCATTCGTCCCTTTATTATCTGCTATGTTCGATAAAACAACCAGTCTCATCCCATCATTCAGCTCCTGTTCTGGAGCTGTGTAGTTCACAGCACTTTAGGTGAGTATCTGAGTATGTTGTTTTTAAATGCACTGAGGTTTCTTTTTCATCCTTTCAGACAGTGAGTTCCTGACCCCTATCAATCCCTGGGAGAGAGAAATTCTCAATTTTAGACTATAAGAATTCTGCTTCGCTAATCCAAAGGATCATGGCTGGTCCGGTATTCCTCATGTCCACTTTTCCCTGTAACCATTGGTTTCCCGACTGATCAAGGATCTCTCTGTCAGAGACTGAGGGTTGACCTTATAGAGGTTTATAAAAACATGAGGGGCATTGTTAGGGTAAATAGTCAAGGTCTTTTCCCAGGGTAGGGGATTTGAAAAATAGAGGGCACAGTTTTAAGGGAAGAGGGGAAAGATTTAAAAGGGACCTAAGAGGCACTTTTTTCACTCAGAGGGTGGTGGGTGCATGGAATGAGCTGCCAGAGAAAGTGGTGGAGGCTGGTACAATTACAACATTTAAAAGGCATCTGGATGGGTAGATGAATAGAAAGGGTTTAGAGGGACCTGGGCCAAGTGTTGGCAAATGAGGCTAGATTAATTTAGGATATCTGGTCGGCATGGACGAGTTGGACCGAAGGGTCTGTTTCCATGCTGTACATCTCTATGACTTTATGTCTCAGCCATAAGGACTCTGTCCCCAGAGCAGTCTGTGGCAAGGAGTTCCAAAGACTCTCAACCCCTCTGAGAGAAGAAATTCCTCCTCATCTCAGTCTTAAATTGGCATCCCTTTATCCTCTCCCATGAGGGGACCATCCTCTTAACCTGTCAAGCCCCTTAAGATTCCTATATGTTTCACTGAGATCACCTCTCATTCTTCGAAACTCCAGTGAAGACCCAACTGGTTTAGCCTTTGCACATTTGGCAATCCCTCTACATCAGGGAGGGACCTCTCTCTAATCTTCCCACCCACCATTTTAAATCTCTGACCCCTGACCTTTCTGCCAAGAGGTGTAGGCACTTCCACTCTACCCACCTTCATTAACACTTTATCGAGCGCTTGGTAAACCTCGCCTCAGCCTCTCGAACCTCACTGAGCTGACCTCCCCCCAGATTAAAACTCTCTCTGTTCCTGTTGATATCCTTAGGAATTTGTTCTGTTCCCCCCTCACTCGAGTGAGGTCCCTCCTTCCTGCAATGTTCTGCCTGGAACTGGCTGCAGTGTTGTTGCTGTAATCACCTCCCTGTTCCAGCTTTAACCTTCAGGCTTGAGTTCTCCACCACAAAAGGGAAAGGATTCCTCCTGATTCCTGGACCCCCTCATCCACCCCTCATCTCTTGACCCTCGCATGCACCTCCTCAACTTGTGCATCCTCACCTAGTGACCCCCTCACCTTGTGCAAGGTGAGGTGGGCAGCACATGGATGAGAATGAGCAGGGGGCAAAGGTCAATCCTCAGCATATTGTCTGCAATTTTATCTCCTTACCTCAGGAATTATATTTTAAGGCAGGGGGAGTGTAATGGAAGCTTCTTTGTCATTCAGTCACGGGATGCCCTGAGGGGAGTTAAGAGTCAACCACATTGCTGTGGGTCTGGAGTCACATGTAGGCCAGACCAGGCCGTTTCCATCCTGAAAGGACATTAGTGAACCTGACAGATTTTAAACGACAATCATTTCATTATTAGACTCCAGTTTTTTAAAATTGAATTTAAATTCCATCTCCTGGGTCTCTGGATTAACAGCCCAGCAATAATAATACAAAGTCATCACCTCCCCTTATGGTTTCTGAGCCGCATCCCCAGGACTATCCTGTGCATAGAGACTGAGCAAACTGAGCTTCTCGTCTCCAGCAGGTTGGCAGATGAGAGGTGACCTCGTTGACAAAATATTGAAATGGATAGACGAAGGATACGAGGTGAGATGTTCCTCTGGCTATGAGACAGGAACACAACTAAAACATAAAGGGGATGATGCCACCGAGGTCAGAGATATTTACTCAGAGGCTCATGATCCTTCTGGATTCTCTCTCGAGGGCAGTAGGAGATCAGTTTATGTTTGAGCATGTTTAAGGTAAAGAATTGAATGGGATTTACTGCTTGCCAGTGGTGGACAGGGTTATGGGAATGGGATAGGTAACAAATGAATCAGCCAGAGTTGTGTTGAATGGCAGGGCAGGTTAGATGGGCAGAATGGCCTACTCCTGTCCAGTCAGGAAGAGAAGCCTCCATCAGGGACCACTTCACAGCAGCTGTGTCCGTGTTAAAGCATCCCCCAGGAATCCTGGCTAAGCCAGATCAGTCTTGAGCAGGTAGTGCCTACTGGAAAGAGGAAAGAGAGAGAGAGAGGGAGAGAGAGAGAGAAAGCCGGGGGCGGGAGAAAGAATAGGCAGGTCAAATTTGTATGTGGGAGCTTGTAAATCTTCCAAAAATTCATTTTTCCACTCAGTCACTCAGTTCCTTGCCAGAAAATAGGATGAGTAATATATTTGGATTTTCTGGTCCATGGCATGACTGGATAAGTTTCAAAAATTCCCCATCACCATTCCCACTGCGAGCAACTTCCCATTGCAAAAGTACCACGTGCTCAGACTGTTCTCCAAGTGGATGCTCCTGAGAGTACAGCGAATGTAGTAACTCTGTTCGCGGAAGAGCAGAGCGACTTGGGGTTCTGGCATGACAACAGGTTGCTGCAAACACCCTCCTACAGATGATGGAGTCTGTCTGAAGTGCCTCACACCAAAGGCAACAGGATAAACAGCGCAGGCATAGCAAGATCACACAAGTAAATCATGTGTTTTTATGTGCTGTTGCTTGTAGGATGAATATTTGCCAGAGCAACAGGGAGAACATCCTTCATCGTTGCGGACACCATGATGGCTCAGTGGTTAGCACTGCTGCCTTACAATGCCAGGGACCCGAGTTCAATTCCAGCCTCAGGTGACTGTCCATGTAGAGTTTGCACATTCTCCTCATGTCTGTGTGGGTTTCCTCTGGGTGCTCTGGTTTCCTCCCACAGTCTGAAGATGTGCAAGTTAAATGAATTGTGACAAATCCTGAGTCTTACAATCTTATTCTCCACACCCATTTGATGAAGGAGCAGCGTTCCAAAAGCTAGTGCTTCCAAATAGACCTGTTGGGCTATAACCTGGTGTTGTGTGATTTTTGACTGAGGGACAGCTGCATTGGGTGAGGGGTTGTAATCTCCCTCAGCTGTTAGAACATGGCTCCAGTCTGTATATGGGACTGTAAAGATCATTGACAGAGTGGCACAGTCACAAAACAGGACAACACATTCTCTCAGCATACAGGAAACCAGTCAGCAGAGGGGGAGAGAGAGTGCGTGTGTATGGGTGAGAGGGTGTGAGAGAGAAAGTCTGTGAGAGTATGTGTACGTGAGAGAGTGTGTGTAAATAAATATTTGTGGGTGGGTTAGTGTGTATGTTCAGAAAAATGTGTGTTTATGTATATATGAATGTGTCTGTATGTGATTGTTCAGCAATTGTTTAACATTTAGTAATAACTAGATCACTGTGAAGCAAGGTGATTCAGTAGTTAACACTGCTACCTTACAACATCAGGGAGCTTGGGCGACTGTCTGTCTGATGTTTGCACGTTCTCCCTGTGTCTGCGTGGTTTCCTCCCACAGAACCAAAGATGCGCAGATTAGATGAATTGGCCATGCTAAATTACCCATCGTGACCAGGAATGTGCAGGTGAGGTGGGTTAGCCATGGGAAATGCAGGGCAACAGCTGTCTGGGTCTGGGTGAGACTCTCTTTGGAGGGTTGGTGCAGATTTGATGGGCTGAATTGCCTCTGTCTGCGCTGTAGGGATTCTATGAAGTGACCAATACCCCATTGACTTACAGTCATTCCTAGCCAACCGAAATGTGAAGGCTCATAGAACATAGAACATAGAACAGTACAGCGTTCGGCCCACCATGTTGTGCCGTGCATTTATTTTAATCTAAGATCAGCCTAACTTACACACCCCTCAATTTACTGCCATCCATGTGCTTGGCCAGCAGTCGCTTAAATGTTCCTAACGTATCTGACTCTACTACCACTGCTGGCAGTGCATTCCACACACCCACCACTCTCTGTGTAAAGAACCTACCTCTGACATCTCCCCAAAACCTTCCTCCAATCACCTTAAAATTATGACCCCTCCTGACAGCCCTTTTTCTGCCCTGGGGAAAAGTTTCTGACCATCTACTCTATCTATGCCTCTCCTTATAATATATATAGACCTTATAAACCTCCATCAAGTCACCTCTTTTCCTTCTTCTCTCCAGTGTGAAAAGCCCTAGTTTATTCAACCTCTCTTCATAAGACAAGTCCTCGTATCCAGGCAGCATCTTGGCAAATCTCCTCTGCGCCCTGTCTAAAGCATCTACATCTTTTCTATAATGAGGTGACCAGAACTGGATACAATATTCCAGTGTGGTCTAACCAGGGTTTTATAGAGCTGCAGCAAATTCTCACAGCTCTTAAACTCAATCCCCCTGTTAATGAATGCCAAAACACCATACTCCTTCTTAACAACCCGATCAACTTGGGCGGCAACCTTGAGGGATCTATGTACATGGACCTGAAGATCCTTCTGTTCCTCCACACTGCCAAGAATCCTGCCTTTAACCCTGTATTCAGCATTCAAATTCGAATTTCCAGAATGAATCACTTCACATTAATCCAGGTTGAGCTCCATCTGCCACTTCTCAGCCCAGTTCTGCAACCTGTCAATGTCTCGTTGTAGCCTGCAACAGCCCTTGAAATTATCTACAACACCACCGACCTTTGTATCATCACTAAACTTACCAACGCACCCTTACAATTCTTCATCCAAGTCATTTATAAAAACTACAAAGACCAGAGGCCCAAGAACAGATCACTGCAGGACACCTCTGGTCACTGACCTCCAGGCGGTATACTTTCCATCCACTACCACTTGCTGCCTTCTTTCAGACAGCCAATTCTGCATCCAGACAGCCAACTTTTCTTTATCCCATACCTCCTAACTTTCTGAATGAGCCTACCATGGGGAACCTTATCAATTGCCTGACTGAAATCCAAATACACCACACCCACTGCTTGACCTTTATCTACATGTCTCGTCACATTCTCAAAGAACTCAATAAGGCTTGGGTGGCACAACCTGCCCCTCACAAAGCCATGCAAATAATCTTTAATCAAACTATGTTTTCTTGAAGAGAGGAACAACATTCGCCTCCCTCCAACCATCCAGTATTACTCCCGTGGAGAGTGAGGATCATCGCCAGAGATGCAGCAATCTCACTCCTCCCTTCCCGTAGTAACGCTGGTTATGTCTGGATTGGCCCTGGGAACTTATCTATCTTGATGCTTCTCAGACTTTCCAGCACATCCACTTCCTTAATATCAAGAAGACACTGGACATATTGAGACACCTCATTGGAAATGTCCAGGGATCACATAAACCTCCAAACAACCCACCTCCTGGAGGCCTCAAACACCCCCTCCCCCGAATGAGGCAAGGGCTTTGGTTTCCAACGGTTCAACTGTTCTGAGGCTGGTCACTGATCCATGCTCACTGTGCGGGATTGCTTTGGACTTGATGTGCACCCAGGGAAAAGTGAACAGATGACATGGGGGAGGCACATTAAAGGAGTGTATGAAACTCTGTAAATAAACTTGCTACATCGTTTTTGTTTGGGGCAAATTAGTTGTGTGAAAGGAGTAACAATGACCATCTTGCAGTACTGCTATTCCGGGATGCTGGGGGTTAATAGCAGCATTTCAAGATGTTTTTCTAAGGGTTATCTTACTGTCTGTGAGTCGGTCTGGTCCTGACCTCTCTGGTTAATTGTAATGAGCCCTGGGACTATCTGTTGTGAGCAGATGGAAATGTTTCTCCTCTCAGTGACACTCACAGGTGAAGCTGTGTTTCCAGCTCTCTGCTCACTGCCAGCTCACCCCGGGACCCTGTTCTTACTGAATGCTCATTTCTCATTGCTGCTACTGGATGGATTGGGGGAAGGACTGCAGTTCCCACCTTGCCCCTCCACACTCCCCCTAACCACCTCCGCCATCATTCCGCCTCTCC
>NC_057746.1:33145067-33175838 GCF_004010195.1 Chiloscyllium plagiosum | reverse complement strand
CCACCCCCACCCTCACCCTCGCCCTCACCATATACCCTCCCACCCTCGGGAATTAGCTCAGAATTGAAAGCAGAGTCTGTTTTCCAGAGCCAACACTTTAACCCCTCTGGCAGTCAGCAGGGTTAGAAAACAACATGTGAGGCAGCTTGTTCTCTCATGTTACACCAGACAGAGTAAGGAGCCGAGTCTTGTTTGCCCAGGTTCTGGGCAGAGTGTCGGGTGTAAACAGCAGTGTGTTCAGTAGGAGATTGCATTGTCTGTAAAGCCCTTTTCAGTCTCTGGTAGCCGTGAATAACGAAGATAAAGGTAAACCGTCCTGTGCTTTTGCATTTAGCTAACATCCTCATCCAAGGCTCGTGTAGTCTAAGTCTTAAGAGTCCTTAGTTGCAGAGGTAAGGCCATTCAGTCTTTTGAAATCATACTAGCTCTCTTGGAAAACAATCCAGTCCAGGGTCTCCCTTCAGTTTTAGCCTCCGGTGCCCTCTCGCATGTTCTGCTCTGTTAAAGACAGATATTCCCATTGAGTGGGGTACCAGAGAGAATATTTCAATAACCCTCAGGCTCCATTTATCCCCCAGATTTCAATAAAGAAGGTTGAAAATGCTCTTTCCAATGACTTGTAATTCCTGTGCCTGGCCTACACACAATGGTTGGTGAGAACCACAGAGTTTATGTTTCCAGTTTAATGTTGGGCTCTGCATAATCAAAACTAAACAATCCTGTTTAACGCTTGAGTATAATAGAGTGAACTTGTAATCTAGAGGCTCCCCAGGATGGGCAACACTCACTGGTCAAGTGTGGGTCACCAGCCAGGATTCCACATGTGGAGAACATGGTCTTCAGGAAGGTTTCCCATTTGGGTCCCTCAATCTATCGGGAGGCATAACTGGCCAATAGGAGAACAATCATTCTCTTGAACACAAGCCAGTTGATGCCCAAGTGTTGTAGGACATGACCAGAAAGGAGGAGGACAGAGGCTGGTCTTCCTGCTCCCGTCTCTATACCCAGCCATGGATGTTCCTGGAGATACCTGGTCACTGTGCAGATTGCTGGACTGTGGGCCAGTACCTGGAAATAGCCCAGATCTCTCTGGTGGATCTCCTGGTGAATGTGCCATGGGACCACCAGGTGTTCGCTGTTGACCAGGAGGTTATCGACAGTCCTGCTATGATGTTGTTCTGAATATTGCAGCAGGACAGGGTTATCAAGGAACAGACTTCGGGGTCTACAGACATTCCACACAAAATTCCTATAACCTCCATGCTTGGCTGGGACAGGGTTCAGATTTAAAGCTGCAAAAGGTTTGAACATACATTTTGCTCTCTTCTGACGATTGGCAGCTGTCTTCCACAGAGAATCAGCAGATGTCATCTACTTATGGTTACCATTAGCAGCTCTTCTCTTTCCCTGGCTCACCATTCTCCATCCCTTTGTCTGTCTGTCTTTCTCTGCCTCTGGGCTCCATTTCCACCTCTCACTTACTCCTTTACCACCCCAACCCCCACCTCCTGCACTCTGTGACTGGATCCTTGACTTTCTGACCCATAGATCACCGTCAGTAAGAATAGGCAACAACTCCTCCGTGATATTCCTCAACACTGGTCCCTTGCAATGCTATGAATTCAGCCCCCTTCCCAATTCCTATACACCCAAGATTGTGTGGCCAAATTCTGCCCCAACTCCATTTACAAGTTTGTTGATGACACCACCAGAAAGAGATAGAGTGGTTATCAGCATGGTGTATATACAACGATTTCTCCAGCAATGTCTGCAAAATAAAAGAGCTGGTCATTGACTTCAGGAAGTGAAGTGGAGAACATGCCCCTGTCTGCATCAATGGTGCTGAGGTGGAGATGGTTGGGAATGTCAAGTTCCTGGGAGTGATGATCACTAACAGCCTGTCCTAGTCCATGACGGTGAAGAAAGCACAACAATACTTCTACTCAGGAAGCTAAAGAAATTTAGCATGTCCACAGAACTCAGTAATTTTTGTAGATGCACCATATCCTATCCAGAAGCATCACAGCGTGGTATGGCAACTACTCCACCCAAGACCATAGGAAACTACAGAGAATTGTAATCACAGCCTAGTCCATCACGCAAACCAGCCGTCCATCTATTAACTCCATCTATATGTCCTGGTGCCTTAGGAAAGCAACCAACATCAACAAAGATCCCGCCCACCCCAATTATACTCTCCTCCACCCTCTTCTGTCGGGCAGAGGATATAAAAGTTTGTATAAAGGTACAAACAGACTCAAGAACAGCTTCTTTCCTGCTGCTAATAGATTTCTGAAAAGACCTCTCAAATTTCAAATTTAATATCGATCATGCTCTCTGTGCACCTTCTCTGCAGCCGTAACATCATACTGCTCAGTCTAAGTTAGCTCGCTGAGCTGGAAGGTTTGTTTTCAGACATTTCATCACCATACTAAGTAACGTCATCAGTGAGAGTCTCTGGTGAAGCACTGATGGTATGTCCTGCCTCTCTATTTAGAGGTCTTGGTTTCTTAAAGTGGGTGGTTCATTTTTTTGAAGGGATGTAGATAGGATCTAAGTCGATGTGTTTATTGATGGAGTTCTGATTAGAACTCTAAGAATTCTTGTGCACGTCTTTGTTTCATCTGTCCTAAGAAGTGTCTGTTGTCTCAGTCAAAGTGGTGTCCTTCTTTGTCTGTATGTATAGAAACTAGTGATAGTGGTTCGTGTCTTTTGGTGTTCATGTATCCTGGTGGCAAGTTTCCCCGATATCGTCTTTTTTACCATTCTTGCTGTAAAAAACTGAAAAAAACTTTAGGGTGTCCTTTAGGGAAGGAAAGCTGCCGTCCTGACCTGGTCTAGCCCCGATGTGACCCAGACCCACTGCATTGTGCTTATGAAATGGCCGAGCAAGCAGCTCAGTTCAAGGACAATGAAAGATGGGCAGCACATGCCAGTCTTGCCCATGACACCCACCTCCCATACCAGAATTTACAAAAGTCTCCATCGCTAACAGGACATGCTTCTCCAACTCCACACTATAGAAAACCTCCTTAATCACTCCTTAACCTTTTGAATACCACAGAATAGAACACCATTTTAGAATGACATTTGCTGGAGAAACGCAGCAGGTCTGGCAGCATATTAATTTTTATTCATTTACGGGAATGGGGTGAGGGGTGTGGTGTGGGTCTTGCATTTATTCCCCGTCTCTAGTTGTCCCTTGAGAAGGTGGGGGTGAGCTGCCTTCTTGAACCACTGCAGTCCATGTACTGTGGTTGACCCACAATGCCCTTAGGGAGGGAATTCCAGGATTTTGAGCAAGTGACACTGAAGGAACGGTGACCTATTTCCAAGTCAGAATGGTGAGTGGCTCGGAGAGGAACTTTCAGGGCATGATGTTCCCGTGTATCTGCTGCCCTTGACATTCTAGTTGTTGAAGGTCATGGGCTTAAAAGAAGCTATCTCAGGAGACCTTCTGCAGCACTTCTTGTACATACTGCTATGACTGAGCATCGGTGGTGGAGGGAGTGGATGTTTATGGATGTGGTGCCAATGAAGTGGGCTACTTTGTCCTGGATGGTGTCGAGGCTTCTTGAGTGCTATTGGAGCTGCACCCATCCAGGCAAGTGGGGAGTATTCCATCACACTCCTGATGTGTGCCTTGCAGATGGTGAGGCAGACTTTAGGGAGTCAGGAGATGAGTTGCTCGCTGCAGGATTCGTAGCCTCTGATCTGCTCTTGTCAACGTTGTGTTCATGTGGTGAACCCAGTTGATTGTCTAGTCAATGGTAGCCTCCAGGATGTTGATAGTGGGGGATTCAATGGTGGTAATGCTATTAGCGAAACAGAATTAATAGCTCAGACCTGACCAGATCTGTCCGGAGTTGCTTTATATTCTGGTTGATAAAAATGGCTGTTGTTTTATTCGACACACAGTTGTAAACCACAAAGAAATGAATCAATCAAAAAACTAAATTATCAATCAGTGAATAATCTTCACAAGACACCTGAAGTAGCGAGCCAAGTATGCATCAGTCTCCCTCAGGTCTTTTCAATAAATCAGAACATTCATATTTATTAGTTGTTTCATTCGCTTTCTTGGTTAGGAGGAGAAAAGTGCTGTGAGTTACCTGAAATGTTAGTTTATTTGCTGTTCATAAATGATAGCACATTTTGTATTTGCCTTTCATATAAATTAAGACATTGGAATAATATTTTCTATTGATTGAGTAATTGAGCCTTTATACGCAGGGTACAGGACTCTGTTACCAAAGACCATTAACGTGTTAACGATTCATCGGATGTCATGGTGTATCACCAGAAATGCTCATGATCGTCTTGACAAGATTGTTAAGGGCTTCCAGGGGTCAGATGATTTGTACAGTTAATTACATCATTCTGATGTGAGTACGAGGAAGTGTAATGATTAAGATTTCTGCATTTCCCTGATGAGGCAACTGTGCAATACCATCCACCCTGTATTCATGGCTGTCCCTGAGTTTGTGTTGCGACAGCCCTCACTTAGCCATTTCCTTCCTGTACACCGCATTCACCACAACTTACTTTGACTTGTCGTCACATACTAATGACAGGGTTTCTGATACCATGACCATTACATTTCTCAACTCTGCCCACAAACTGCTGCAACATTTTCAATGCCAGAAATGAAGAAAGATTGAGCATTTAGGCCTACACTGTCTGGAGTTTGGAAGATTGAGAAGTGATCTAGTTGGAGGATATAAGATGCTAAAGAGAATTGACAAGGTCGAGATGTAGAGGGGATGTTTCTCCTTGTGGGTCAATCCAGGAGAGGTCATAGTTTTGATGAATGCTGGAATATTAACAATAAGACCATAAGACCATAAGACTTAAGAGTGGAAATAAGGCCATTCGGCCCATCGAGTCCACTCCACCATTCAATCATGGCTGATGGGCGTTCCAACTCAACTTACCCGCATTCTCCCCGTAGCCCTTAATTCCTTGTCACATTAAGAATTTATCAATCTCTGCCTTGAAGACATTTAGCGTCCTGGCCTCCACTGCACTCTGCGGCAATGAATTCCACAGGCCCACCACTCTCTGGCTGAAGAAATGTCTCCGCATTTCTGTTCTGAATTGACCCCCTCTAATTCTAAGGCTGTGTCCACGGGTCCTAGTCTCCTCACCTAACGGAAACAATTTCCTAGCATCCACCCTCTCCAAGCCATGTATTATCTTGTAAGTTTCTATTAGATCTCCCCTTAACCTTCTAAACTCCAATGTGTACAATCCCAGGATTCTTAGCCGTTCCTCGTATGTTAGACCTACCATTCCAGGGATCATCCGTGTGAATCTCCGCTGGACACGCTTTATGAATTTTCTCACCGTTTAGAAAGTAGTCCATGCTTGTATTCTTTTTTCCAAAGTGCAAGACCTCGCATTTGCTCACATTGAATTCCATCAGCCATTTCCTGGACCACTCTCCCAAACTGTCTAGATCCTTCTGCAGCCTCCCTACTTCCTCAGCACTACCTGCCTGTCCACCTAACTTCAATAAGGAGGACACAGACAGATTTTTAATTAATAGTGTGTTGAGGAGTTATGAAGAGTGGGCAAGATGATGGAGTTGAGGCTGAGATGAGATCAGTCCCGATCGTAGAGCACTGCAGAGCATGCTCGAGGCCATGGGATAATTGCTGCTATTTGCTCACTTCTCACCCATTGTCCTCTGGGTTACACCAGTTTTGCATTCTGTTCTGTTGGGAATGGAGAGACAGATGTCAATGAAATTCAGGCTGATCTGTGATTAAATGACCCCCTCTGACCTTTTTGCTGTTACCTTGAGCTGACAAAAAGCCATCAAACTCAGTACTAAAGTTGACACTTGATCAAGTACCATTGGTGGAAGAGAACTCCCATCTGCCATTGTCATCTCGATATCAAAGTGCTTCCTGATTTAACTCTGGAAATGCTGGATTCTCTCTTCCAGGGTGAGCTTCATGGTCCTAGCTTTTGTACTGACCAGAAATAGTTTCTCACAATCTATCCTGCCCACCTGCCTTGCTTCCTGAAAAAAGTTTCATTCAATTCAACTCTTTACCTTCTGTAAACGATCCCACTTTGTGTAAGGTAACCCCTGGAATTACACAGGCAAATCCTGAGTCTTTCCAAATGTGGAGCTCAGGACTGCTCACAGTACTCCCAGGGCAGGTGGGACAAGGTTTGGAGCTAATTTCTTTTTTGCCACTCTTCCTGGGGTCTGGGTGGTAGTAAGCCTGGCATTTGATGCCCTTCCTGTATCTGCCATTGGTAAGAAGCCGACTTGGAGCCATGCTGTCTGAATGGTGGTGCCAGACCCACATTGCCGATCAAGAGGAAATTGCAGGATTTTGAAAGATATATTTCCAGATCAGCATAACAAGTGGCTTGGAGGGGGAGCTTGAAGGTATTCCTATGTATCTGCTGCACTTGTCGGTCTCGGTGATAGGGCTTGTGAGTTTTGGAATGTGCTGTCGAAGAAACATTGCCTGATGTACTACTTCTAACAGTTGTTCTCTGGAATTCCCCATTGGTCTTTCAGATCACCTTCTGCACCTTTTCATGACATTTTAATGAACTTCTGTACACAGCAAACATTGTCATTTCCCCAATCCGGATTGGGGCAATCTTTAACTTGCATCATTTAATTTCCAGAACTTGCCACTCCATTAGCCAAGCTGTCCTACCACAATTACAACACTTGCATCTACCCAACAATGTGGAAAGTTGCTCTGGTATATCCAGTGCAGAAAATCCAACCCGGCCAATAACCGCCCCATCAGTCTCCTCTCTATTGTCAGTAAAGTGATGGAAAGGCTCATCAACAGTGCTATCAAGCAGCACCTGCTCAGCAATAACCTGCTCAGTGATGCCCAGTTTAGGTTCCTCCAGGGTCACTCAGCTCCTGATCTCATAACAGCCTTGGTTCAAGCATGGACAAAAGAGCTGAATCCAAAGGTGAGGGGAGAGTGACAACCCTTGACATCAAGGGCTGCATTTGACTGTTACATCAAGGAGACCCAGCAAAACTGGAATCTATGGGTATCCGGGGCCAACTCTCTGGTGGTTGGAGTCATACCTGACACAATGGGAAGATGGTGGTGGTTATTGGAGGTCAGTCTTCTCAGCTCCAGGAGATTGTACACAATCCTCCAATTGCAGTCTCACTAATGCCTTATCCAGTTACAGTAACATGTCCCTACTTTTACACATTATTCCTTTCGCAATAAATGCCAAAATTCCATTGGCCTTCCTTGTTGTCTGCTGTAATTTGACACTAGCTTTCTGTAATTCATATGGACTGATGATTTGTTTCCAAAGTCCAGTCTAATATCCATCTGCAGACAGATCTATAAGCAGGAGGATTAATTCTGTGACCAGAGGGCCTTTCATGTTATGGATTCTCTCTGTTGGTTGGAGTCATACCTAGCACATAGGAAGATGGTTGTGGTTGTCAGAGGGCAGTCATCTCAGCTCCAGGGCATCTCTGGGTAGTATCCTTGGCCCAACCATCTTCTTCTGCTGCCTCAATGACCTTCCCTCCATCATAAGGTCAGAAGTGGGAATGTTCGCTGATGATTGCGCAATGTTCAGCACCATTCGCCAACCCTCAGATACCGAAGCAGTCCATGTTCAAATTAAGCAAAACCGGGATAATATCCAGGCTTGGGCTGCAAAATGGCAAGTAACATTCATGCCAGGCAATGGTCATCTCCACCAACAGAGAAGCTAACCAATGAATGTTGAATTGAGGGTATTACTATCTGAATCCCACACTATCAACATCCTGAGAGGGTGTCATTGACCAGAACCTGAGCTGGTCTGGCCATAATAACCATAATGGCTACAATAGCAGGTTGGAGACCAGGAATCCTGCAATGAGTACTGACCTGACCTGACTCCCAATAACCTGCCAACCATCTACAAGGGACAGGTCAGGAGTGTGGTGGAATACTCTCCCACTTGCCTGGATGGGTGCAGGTCCAACAACACTCAAGAAACCCGGCGCCATCTAGGACAAAGCAGCCCGCTTTATGGGCATCACATCATAAACATCCAGTCACTCCACCACCAACACTCAATAGCAGCAGTGTGTATCATCTACAAATGCAGTGCAGAAATTCTCCGAAGATATCTAGACAGCACCTTCCAAACCCATTTCCATCTAGAAGGACAAGGGCAGCAGCAACATGGGAACACCACCATCTGCAAGTTCCCCTCACTGTCTGACTTGGAAATACCACCTTCTCAAGGGGCAACTAATCTTGAGCAATAAATGCTGGGCCCAGACAGCGCTACCCATATCCCATGAGTGAATATGAAAAGAAAGGACATGCCACACCAGCTGGTGGCTGAACGTAATGCTACAAGTACTATTTATTCTGGTTCAAACAGCTTCAAAGCAGTTGATTTATGACAAACTGCCAAAGCAGCTGAGCTTGCGATGAGCACAGGTTGACACATGACCCACCCCACCTTCGTGAACACTCTGTGAAAATGTCTGTTTGATCCGCCGGGGCCTGGGGAGACAGGCAGCAGCTGAACCTGCCAAAGCTGGAGGTGTGGGAGGACAAACGGAACAATTTGTGGTCCACTCCTCACCTGCAATCATCTGGTGACAGGCCTGAACATTATCCAGCCCAGCCCAGGCCAGCCCAACCCAGCCCAGCTCAGGTGAAGGGATATGAAGAGCTGCACTTTGGCAGGGAGTTGCTGTGTGATGGCACAAACTGTCTGTTTTACACTTCACTGAGTGATCTCTCTCAGCTCCCATCCTGAAGCCTGTACTGAGTCAACATCATCCCTTTCCAAACTACCACAAGGGTTCCTTCACTCACCCCGGTGATCCATCTTGGCATCGACCATGGCTGGAGGAGGGTGAGGGGATGGATGCTCCTCCCAACATTTCTATTTCAGAAACTCCATGCAGGCTGACACTCCCCAGCGACACACTGAGGGACACCGCATGGTCAGAGGCACTCTCTTTCAAATCAGATGGTTTTCCATCTGATTATGACCGGATGTTATTACCTCACTGAGATTTACAGCACATAACAAGGCTCTTCAGCCCATTGCATCTGCACTGATCAAAAACCACCATTTAAGTAATTGAGCCCCATTTCCCATTCCTTGGCCTGTAGCCTTGTATACCTTGGCACTGCAGTTGCACACAAAATACTGCCTCAGTGTTACAAGGGCTGCTTCTACCATCCTTAAGGGCATTGAGTGCCAAATTCCCACCACCCTCTGGGTGAAAAAGTCTTTCATCACATTCCTTCCTAACCGTCTGCCCCTTCCCTTCAGTCAATGCCCCTGCTCCTTGATCCCTCCACCAAGGGGAAAGTTATCTCCCTGTCTATACTGCTCATGCCCCTCAGTTTTATCCATCTCAGTCATATCCCCTTCAGTCTCCTCTGCTTTGTCATAAATGAAATGGATGGGTGCAAAAGTAGGCCATTCAGCCCCTCCAGCCTTCTCCAATGTTTAATAAGATTCGGTTGTGGCCCTCACTGCAATATCCTGCCTTTTCTCTCCTGTCAATCAGCAATCTCTTTGCCTCAGCCCTGACGTTATTCAGTGAGTCACCCTCTGCTGTTCTCTGGTGCAGAGAATTCTGAAGACTTTCAAGACGAGCTATCCCTCCTCAGCCCTTGTTATTAAACTGGGCCTGAGCTGTGGATGCCCCTACAAGAGGAATTACCTTCTCTTCTTCCACCCTATCAAGCCTCCCCATGAATTTTATAATTTTGAATGAGATCATCCTCATTTTCCTAAAATTCAAACAGTGTTGGTTCAACCTGCTCAGTCTTTCCCTGTAAGAAAACCCATCAGTCGTGAAAGCAGCTCTGAGTAGCTTCTCTGAAAATCTCCTTCCCAGAAAGACCTGGACAATGTCTACGTTTGAGCTGATAAGTGGCAAGGAACATTTGCATCAGACAAGCGACCATCTCCAATACGAGGGAATCTACGCATTGCTCCTTAGGGCAGCACTGTAGCTCAGTGGTTAGCACTGCTGCCTCACAGCACCATGGACCTGGGTTGGACTCTACCCTTGGGCGACTGTCTGCATACTTTTCCTCTGGGTGGTCCGGTTTCCTCCTACGGTCCAAAGCTGTGTTGGTTAGGGTGGATTGACCATAGTTTTCAGAGATATGTAGGTAGGAACGTTAGCCATGGGAAATGTAGGGTTAGGGATAGGGTACGGGGTGGCTCTGGATGGCGTAGACATTGTAGACATAATTGAAAATGAGTTCCCTGATTGGAGCTGTTAACCTGCTCCAATATCTGGTGATAGATAGAAACAGAAGGGTCAGACATCCTTTCACTCTGAGAGCTGGCTCTGGGGGAGCTGGATCAGTATCAAGGGCTCTCCAGATGTAAATAAAGGGCGACTTGGTGATGGGATTCCAGCTTCTGTGGACTTATTTCAGGTGGGATGCTCTTCAGAGGGTCAGTGGCAAGTCAATGAGTCAAACTGCCTCTTTCCACACTGTGACGATTCTATAATTAAGATTCAATGGCATTAGCATCACTGAGTCCCTCACTTTCAACATGCTGGGGCTAACCATTGACTTGAAACTGAACTGCACCAATGATTGTAAATACAAGATCTGAGAACTCCTGTCCCCTCAGAGCTAGTCCACCTCAAGAGTCGCTTATAAATCCGATCGGAAAGCAGGAGTATCGTCCTTACCTGACCATAGTGTAATGTAAACTTTACTCTTGTGGGTGTTGGTTCAGATGAAATATTGGAGGTGAGTATGGGAGAGAGTGAAGTGGAGGCAATATTGATAGAGTGGGATGGAGAGAGATAGAGACACACAGATACCAGTCGTGGCGAATAGCTCTCTCTGCCCAGGACACTCTGGGGAAGGATATATAAATCAGATATACAATAGAAAACTTTTCACATTCCTGGCTCTGCAACACCTTTAGCACACCGTCCCTGCCTCTGCCATCAACATCTGACAGTGCCGGGTGATGATGACACTCTCCTGACACTCTCCTCCCCTTCCATCTAGAAGGACACAGGAACATCACCCCGGGAGGTGTCCCTCTGAGACCCACACCATTCTGACTTGGAAATATGTTGCTTTTCCTTCATTGTCGCCGGTTTAAAATCCTGGAATTCCCTCCCTAATAATAGCATTGTGGGTTTATCCACGCTACATGGACTGCAGTGGTTCAGGAAGGCAGCTCACCCCCACCCTGTCCAGGAGCAACTAGGGACAGGCTGTGAATGCTTCACACTCGCCATGTGTGATTTATGCATCAAGTTCAATCCTGAGGTGCGACAGCTGCTATAGCAATACCAGTTGTTTCTTTTTGTTTCTCACTTTTACCCCAGAACACACAGGTAGGCAAAGAGACAATCGAGCCTCCTGCATGGCTCACCCTAAGCAGCAGCTCTGGTGGTGGATAGGACAGAGAAGGGGGTGGAAGCTGGGAGTTGGGTAGTGGGTAATGTACTGTGTGTAAGGGGGAGATATGTGTCCAGTGTAATGCAGTCTTTTACAAAGTGATTCATTCAATAAACATGAAAACCAAAGGATCACCATCACAGGGCCCTGCCTGAGGCTGCTGAGGAAAAACTCAGAGAGATAACAATTCTGACTGTGCAGGAATGGAGCGATACATTGATTTTGGCAGTACTGTTGGATTAGGTATTTCCTCCCATTCCAATCCTGCCCAGTCTTGCTCAGGATCTCTGTTTCTCTGAACTGCACACTCAGAGAGGAGCAGTCTCCACTTCAGGCCCAGCCAGACCTTCCTTCATTCATTGACATGATGTGGTCGTGGTCAATGTGCCAATGTTTACTGCTCCTACCTGAGGAGATGGAGTCTCCTTCTCAAACACAACAAGATCCCAAAGGCTAGTTCAAAGACAAAGTCATTACAGTGACTTCAGAGGCACAGACTGTTATAGAGAAACTGGGCCAGACTTGGTATAGACCAGACCAGATCGTGTACAAACTGGGAATAGGCTGGGCCAGATTGGGTACAGACCAGGTACAAACTGGGCCATACTGGGTACAGAAGACCAGAGCAAGTCCACATCAGAAGTGGTCCAGACGGGTTACAGACTGGATACAAACCAGGTATAGATTGGGACATACTGGGTATAGAGTGGGCCAGACGAGGTACGGACCAGACCAGACTGAGTACAGACCAGGTACAGACTGGGCCAGACCAAATACAGATCAGGTACTGACTGGGCCAGATCAAGTACAGACCAGGTACAGACTGGGCCAGACCAGGTAGAAACTGGGCCAGACTGGGTACAGACCAGGTAGAAACTGGGCCAGACTGAGTACAGAACAGGTGCAGACTGGGCCAGACTGGGTACAGACCAGGTACAGACTTGGCCAGACTGAGTACAGACCAGGTACTGACTGGGCCAGACGGGGTACAGACTTGGCCAGACTGGGTACAGACCAGGTACTGACTGGGCCAGACAGGGTACAGACTCGATCAGACTCAGTACAGACCTGGTACAGGCTGGACCAGACTGAGTACAGATCAAGTACAGACTGGGCCAAACTGGGTACAGATCACGTACAGACTGGGCCAGATGAGGTACAGACTGTGCCAGATGGGGTACAGGCTGGGCTAGACTGGGTACACATCACGTACAGACTATGCCAGTTGGGGTATCAATGAGGTACAGACTGGGCCAGACTGGTTACAGATCATGTACTGACTGGGCCAGACTGGGTACAGGCCAGGTACATACTGGGTACAGGTTGGGCCAGACGGGGTACAGATCAGGTACTGAGTGGGCCAGATTGGGTACAGATCACATACTGATTGGGCCAGATGGGGTACAGGCCAGGTGTAGACTGGGTACAGACTGGGCCAGACTGGGTACAGATCAGGTACAGACTGGGCCAGACGGGGTACAGATCATGTACAGACTGGGCCAGAATAGATAAAGAGCAGGTAAAGACTGGATAAAAATAGAACAAAGATTGTGCATAGATAGGGTACAGACGAGGTAAAGATTTGGTTAAGACTGGTTAAGATTTAGCAAAGACTGGGTAAAGATTTGGTAAAGACTAGGGAAAGATTTGGTAAAGACTGGGTAAAGATTTGGTAAAGACGGTGTATAGATTGGGTACAGAGCAGGTAAAAACATTCAAAGAGGAAGCCACAACTGCCTCCCTGGGCGGGGGATTCCACAGATTCACAATGTTGTTGGTGAAGAGGTTCCTCCTCAACTCAGTTCTCAATCTGTTTCTCCTTATTTCGAGGCTATGCCCCCTAGTTCTAGTTTCACCTACCAATGGAAACAACCTCCCTGTTTCTATCTTATCGATTCCCTTCATAACTTTATACATTTCTATAAGATCCCCCTCATTCTTCTAAATTCCAGTGAGTATATTCCCAGTCTACACAGTATTTCCTCACAAGCCAACCTTCTCAATTCCGGAATCAACCCAGGGAACCTCCACTGCACTCCCTCCAGAGCCAGTACATCCTTTCTCAAGAAAGGAGACCAAAACTGCACACAGTACTCCAGGTGTGACCTCACCAGCACCCAAGACAGCTGCAATAGAAAATGAGAGAGAGAGATGAAGGTGATTTGGATAAATGTAGAGGTTATAATTTGGAGCAAACTAAACTGAAGGTAGAAAATATGAAGGGTAACTATGAAAGGGAAACAGTGTGGCAGAGGTAAAGTATGAGGATAGGTACATGGCTTACATGAACGCACTGGAGATGGTGATGTATACCTATGGGTCCTGGGATAATTTACCATCCTTTACCAGGATGCTGCCTGGATTGGTGGGTATGAGCTATAAGGAGAGGCTAGAAAAACACGAGCTGTTTTCTCTGGAGCAGCAGAGGCTGAGGGGAGACTTGGTAGAAATCTGTAAAATTATGAGATGCAAAGATAGGGTCGATGGTCAGAATCTTTTCCCCCAGAATTGAAATGTCCAGTACTTGGGGGCATATATTTCAGGTGAGAAAGGGAAAGTTCAAAGGAGATGTGGGCGGGTATGGTTTTTATACAGAGAGTGGTAGGAGCGTGGAAGGTGCTGCCAGGTTATGGTGATGGAGACAGATACGATAATGGTGTTTAAAGGGCTTTTAGATGAGCACACAAAAATGCGGGGAATTGAGGGATAATGACCATGGCAGGCAGAAGGGATTAGTTTAATTTGTCATCAAGATCTTGGGCTGAAGGGCCTGTTCCTGTGCTGTATATTGTATGGGAGCTTGAGTTCAAATTGCACAGAGGTGTGAGTAGCTACTGGTTAGCACAGTTAGCCGGACAGCTGGCTTACAATGGATAGTGATGCCAGCAATGTCACCTCAATTCCAGCACCAGGTGAAGTGACCATGCGGTACCACCTTCTCAACGTCATGCCCCCCCCACTGAGGTGTGGTGGCCCTTAGGTTAAACCACCACCTGTCCCCTCTTTCTCCAATGTGACTGTCAGTATGAGCTAAATTAAAGTAATGAAAACTGGAATATACTGTAAGTCTCAGTAATCGCGATCATGAAACTGCCACTGATGGCTGTTGAAAAAAAAAACTGGCTCTCTCATGTTCTTTTGGGAAAGAAATCTGCTGTCCTTACCCAATCTGGCTCCAGACCCACAGCAATGTGCGTGACTCTTCACTGCCTGAGGGACCCAACAATTCCTGCTGGAAAATGAGTCAGAGTGCTTCTCGTTTTTGAAGAAGGGTTGCTCCCGAAATGTTGACTTCTCCACGTCCTGATGCTGCCTGGCTTGCTGTGTCCTCCCAGCCTCCAGCTTGCCTACCTCTTCTTTGAAGGAGGAGAAAGTGAGAACTGCAGATGCTGGAGTACCAGAGTTGAAAAATGTGGTGCTGGAAAAACACAGCAGGCCAGGCAGCATCATTCCTGAGCTCATTCCTGAAGAAGGGTTTATGCCCAAAACGTCGATTCTCCTGCTGCTCGGATGCTGCCTGGCCTGCTGTGTTTTTCCAGCACCACGTTTTTTTACCTCTTCTTTGAAGACCGGTCAGATCAGTGTGTCTCGATTACCAGTTCAACTGGTTCTGTTTATTCTTCTGGGAAGTTCAAGGGGAAATTACAGATGGGCAATACATGGTGACCTGGTCTGTGATGTCTGCAGCCATTAAACAACGTTTTAAAAAAAAACCACATGAACGTTGTATAAAGATACGCATTTAGGGAGGAAAAAAATCTTTGAAGGCAGTAATTGTGGCTGAGATATGAAATGCTGTCCAAATAAAACTTGGTAAGTCTTCAAATTAGAAACAAAAACTCTTGTTGGAATGCACTTTGACCTTTTGAAAGATGTTAGCGTTTTTAGAGATTTGTGGAAACTTCAGTCAGACAGAGCTGAGGGAGAAAACCACCGGTTCGTCAATGTACCTTATGTGGAGGGGCTTTGAAAGAGAACTTTGAAATCACTGAAATGGATTGATGAAATTTAATGCAGGAAAGGGTGTGCTTCAGTGGGAAAGAGAGATCTAAACTACTTAATTGGAATTACAAAAGTTCCATGAAAACTGGAAGAAAACATGTGCGAGTTATTCCAATCTGGAAAATGGTAATGTAAAATGAAAATAAAAGGGAGGAGGGGGAATAAATGGGGAAAGAGGGGTAGGTGGGATGAGAGGAATTGATAGATGAAAGATCTAGTATGGGCAAGATGGCCTCTATGGCCTTCTCTGTGCCGGGTCATCCTGTGCTTTATTTTAACCTATGAGTGCTGTACAGCCATTGTATTAGGATAAAAGTTCAGCACTGCTGAGGCAAGGTTACATCATATCACTATGTTATTTGTTGATCCACAAAGAGGATGTCAGAAAATGGGGAAATCCTTTTCGTAAACCAACATTCGAATTCTCGCATGTCCTGACACAATCCATGTAATGAAGAAAAGTAAATCCGGTACAAGTCCCAGCAGGCTGGGCCACAGGAAATGGTTTACTAACCACTTTCTTCATCTCCCCCTTGCCGCGGCATGTCCTGTCACACCCTCTGTTGCTATAAGAAGACGAGCTGCGTCCGGGTGCCTCATAACAAACTGTGGACGAGCAGAAATCAGCCAAGATGATTCTGAACTTGACCAATGAGGTCTTCTGCTCCTTTGTCTTTTATGCCGTCCTCTTGCTCATTAAGATGTTCGCTCTCGCGGTGCTCACAGGACAAGTCAGACTCCGGAAAAAGGTAGGAATTGTTTTGATTGAGTTGCTCAGCCTCCTTTGGCTTAGGGTCATAGAGCCATCCAGCATGGAAACAGACCCTTCAGTCCAACTCATCCACACTGACCAGGTTTCCCAAGCTAAACCTGTCCCATCTGCCTGCATTTGGTCTGTATCCCTCTAAAACTTTCCTATTCATGTACCTGCCCAAATGTCTTTTAAATGTTGCTGCTGAACCTGCTTCCACGATAGAGTCATTGAGTCACAGAGATGCACAGCACAGAAACAGTCCCTTCGGTCCAACACGTCCATGCTGACCATATATCCTAAGTTAATCTAGTCCCATTTGCCAGCACTTGGCCCGTATCCCTCTGGGCCCTTCCTATTCATACATCCATCCAGATTAAACATTGCAATTGTACCAGCTTCCACCACTTCCTCTGGCAGCTCACTCCATACACGCATCACTCTCTCCGTGAAAAAGTTCCCCTTTAGATCCCTTTTAAATCATTTCCCTTTCACCTTAAACCTCTGCCCTCTAGTTTTGGACTCCCCACGCCAGGGAAAAGACCTTGATTATTCACCCTATCCATACCCCTCATGATTTGATAGAACTTCTATAAGGTCACTCCTCAGCTCCGACGCTCCAGGGAAAACTCAACTCTCCCTATAGCTCAAACTCTCCAACCCTGGCAACACTCTTGTAAATCTTTTCTCAGCGTCTCAAGTTTCGCAACATCCTCCCGATAGCAGGGAGACAAGAATTGGACACAGTTCAAGTGAAAGTGTGCAATTGTTTGTGTGTGAATGCTCAGCATGATCGATTCCCTCTCTCCTTTCACTGTGGTTTGCTCAGTGGGGCGATTGAGAGTGCAATGTTGACTGAGAGTTAGCGTACAGTGCTGGAATAGATTTAGAGGCACCACAAGAGACAGCTGTGTAACTGGAGGAGCTGTGCTCTGAGCCGTTCCTCAAGCAGTCTATCTAATTCCCTGTTGGAATAATATTAACAAGTTTATACTTCTCTTGTGCCTGACCCTTTAACTGGAAAGGGAAGTTCTCCTGATGTTTCAGGGCTAATCTGTCACTCAGTGGCAACCATATCCTGCGAATGAAAAGAAAACAACACTGTCAGACTTTCCATGATTTGGAGGTGCCGGTGTTGGACTGGAGTGTACAAAGTTAAAAATCAATTTTTCAATGTATAATTTCAGTTACATCACACTGTAAATTTTTGCTATAAATTCTGTGTGTTAGGATTGAGCCCTCTGCTACCACCTGATGAAGGAGCGTCGCTCCGAAAGCTAGTGTGCTTCCAATTAAACCTGTTGGACTATAACCTGGTTTTAGACTTTACATAATAAAAGAGAGAGGCAGGGGTAGGCATTAGACAGTGAGGAATCCGATTTATCTGTGATGTCGACCAGATTTTTCACTGGGCTGGAGGCTTTCTCTTTATTGCTTACAGTTTGATTGGGCCATGTACCTCCTCTCCTGGATTCACAGGGTCCTGTTAAGTTGGGACTGTACGCTGTTGCCTGTATTAGCCCATCAGGTCCCTCAGCCTGTGCGTTAGGAGCCAGGGTAGACACAGGGAGAGGAATGGCAGGGCAGTGAGAGTGGAAACAAGGGGAGAGTCTCAGCCTCCTCCTAACCTGGGCCGTGACGGAGTTAACACCATGTCTCACCAGACTGTTCATTCTGTCCCAGGCTTTCGCCAATCCAGAAGACGCTCTGAGGCATGGGGACCTGAAGCTGTGCCGAACTGACCCAGACGTGGAGCGCTGTCGGAGGTAAGCATCTCATGCCAGGGAGAGGGCACAGGATCCAGCAATGCCAGCCACCCTGCCAGTTCAGCACTTGTTGTCCTTTAGTCCCAGGGTGTGGCTCTGATAGTAACCAGAGCCCTGTTCAGTGGGACATGAGCTCCCATAGCTCTGTGTCTGCGGGGAACAGGGCCATTGCTCCAGGCAAGGAGTTACGCCACAACCAATAGCACGTCACTGATCGCATTGCTGCTTCATACCAACAAAAGCAGCTTTTCATTGGTTGCAAAAAACTTTGAGCTATCTGGCAGCTGTAATAGCACCAGAGCACTGCAGTTCTGTTTCTGTGCTCAGTCGCACACTGAGGATATCGGACACCCACAGGGCCCTGTCTGTCTCTCCAAAACCATCCAATTTGGCCATTGGGATTGTTCCGGTCTCCCCAGACAAGAGGGAGCTGTCCCTGTTAATTGGGCCAAAGGCCTTGCACAGTCACATAGCCTTTCCACTCGATGAAGTGGTCACTGCCTCCATGATTTGCTGGCAGCTGTCTGAGTGACAAAAGGCTGGTGAAGGATAAAGCACTTCTTCGCTGGCCGTTTGTGACTTGTTGCTCACCTCCCTCAGCATCCCTGAAGATGCTGTAACTTCCTGCTTTCACATCAGTCAATCTCTCACTCTCTCCTGCTCTGGCTCTCTAGATCTCTTCCCCTTTGCCTTGTACTCTCTCTCTTGCTCTCTGTCTCTGTCCCTCTCTCCGTCTTTTGCGTTTTCTCTCTCTCTCTGTCTGTCTCTATCTCTGTCTTGATCTCTCTCTCTCTCTCTCTTGATCTTTCTCTGTCTGTCTCACTCTCTCTCTCTCTCTCTTGACTTGGAGATGCCAGTGTTGGACTGGGGTGTACAAAGTTAAAAATGACACAACACCAGGTTATAGTCCAACAGATTTATTTGGAAGCACTAGCTTTTGTGAAAGAGCAGCGTTGTGAAAGCTAGTGCTTCCAAATAAACCTATTGGACTATAACCTGGTGTTGTGTGACATTCATCCTTGGTCTTTCCTTTCACCAAGACCTTATCCCACCATCTGGATATTACATGTATTAGTCACACATGGAAACAAAGAAAACAGGAGCAGGAGTAGGCCATTCGGCCCTTCAAGCCTGCTGTGTCATTCATTGTAGCGCCATCATCCAGCTCAGTCCCCTGCTTCCACTTTTCCTCCATATCCTTTGATCCCTTTAGCTCCAAGTGCTGGATCCAACTCCTTCTTGAAACTGTGCAATGTTTTGGTCTCGCCTGCTTCCTGTGGGAATGAATTCCACAGGCTTACCCCTCCCTGGGCCCGAATAACCACAGAGCACAGCTCCAGCAGGCAGCCCCCAGGAGTTGGTGGTGGGGGGGGGGGGCAGTGGTGAAGTGTCTCACCTTCCACTAAAGCTGTTGTTTCTGATTGAATCATCGCAGGGCTCACCGCAACGACATGGAGTGCATCTACCCCTTCCTCTTCCTGGGCGTGCTGTACTGCTTCCTGGATCCCAGCCCATCCATTGCAAGGATCCACTTCAGGATCTTCTTCCTGGCCAGACTGCTTCACACCGTGGCCTATCTGTTCGCTCTGAAGGCCCCGACTCGATCCCTGGCCTACACCCTGGGGCAGATCCCATGTTTCTCCATGGCCCTCAAGATTCTCATCAACGTCGCCTCCTACTGGTGAAAGAAGGATGAACTGCTCATTGGTTGAGGGGTGGAAGCGAGTCCAATTCCACTTGGTCTTTACAGGATTCCCTTTAACAGCATCTCCGGAAGTGAAGGCTTGATGAAGTGATCAGTCAGAGATCAAGCCCATTCAGTTTCTGGTCCTGAGCGAAAGAACACAGAGTGACTTGAGCTGACCAGACTCATGTATCCTGTCAGCAGTGACTTGTTTTTCTAGAAGATTCTGTTTTATTCTAAATGCGAATAATTAGACATTCAGAAATAATGGCTGTCTTTCTCGTGGTGCCATTATGGTGCGAGGTTTCATTTCAGAAATATCTGAAGGTCAATTCCCTCACCCATGCTCAATTCAATCATTTCTAAAGGTGCAGAAAAGGTGGGTGGAGATGTAGTACAATTCGACTCAGTGCCCTTATGTGCGTGAGAGACCGTATCTGTGTGAGAGACTGTGTGTTTGTGTCTGTGCGCGTGAATGTGTGTGTCTGTGTATGTGTGAGAGTCTGTGTATACGTATCTCTGTGTGTGAGGGTCTGTGTAAGAGAGTGTGTATTAGATTCAGTGTGATGGTGAGGCCTAGCCAGGTCTCCATAGTTTTGTTCATTATTGAAGGAATTCTCTAGACACAGTGGGCAGTGTCCCAGGCCCTAAGCCTGAGTCTGGTTTGATCCCACCTCAGCATTCGATGACTGAGGAAGGTGTGTCCACAATGCCAAACTGATTGAAGGTCAACCTGTGAATCCTTCCAGCAGGCACTAATGGCAGGCAACAAGAGCAGGAAAGATAACTCTGAGGAATTCCAAAGGTGATCCTCTCTCCAGTCTGGGAGGGGTGGAGGAGGGGAGAGCTTTTAACAACATTCCAAGCGGGAACCCTGTGGAATGGGTTGGAGCTCCCATCCAACAATGTTAGTTTCTGCTGAATTAGCCACCACTTCCAATCAGATGTAGTGTCAAACCCACACCAACTCCAATCCTCTTAGTCATGTCAGCTTAAAATAAACCCCCTGTCCCATCATTGGCATCTGGGCAGGTTCAGATTGGACGTATAAGTGAACACCTGATCCAGTTCAATCCACCCCTCACTGAAATTACTGAAAATTAAATGATAGTAAGTTAATGGAAGTTATTTGCAATATCTGTCAGTCATTTCAATGCACAAAGTTGTTGTGTCTTATTTGTGCCTAGTTTGAGTTTTATTTATTTATTAATGCTAATTTCTAATTTAATAGTGTATTATTAAATGTGTAAGTTGGAATCATGAATTGTCTCTATGATTATGAATAAATTATACAGTGTGAAATCATTCTCTCTCTCTCCTGGTGGTGACAGTGGAAGGGATATGGAAGATTTTTAATTGTTCATTCATGGAATGTGTGAGTCACATCCCTAATTGCCCTTGGGAGCTGTTAAGAGGCAGGAGCATTGTTGTAGGCTGGAGTCACACATAGGCCAGACCAGGGCATGAAAGTGGAGTTGAGGCTGAGGTGAGATCAGCCATGATCGTGTTAGAAGGCAGAGCAGGTTCAAGGGGCTGAATGGCCTACTGCTGCTCCTGGTTATCATGTTGAAGGGAAGTTATGAAGTACCTCTGTTATTAACTCTGTAGCTATTATTATCAGAATGACGGAAGGACAGAAAAATCCAGCCAATCCAAAAAGGTCCATAGCACAAATAAATCAATTAGGAACGGGGAAAGGCAGTTCTGGTCACCATATTAAGCAAAAAGGACTAACGAGGGGCAGAGAAAACTACAAGGACAGTTACTACTGTATGAACGTCCAGCTCCCAGTATAGGTTGGTTAGCTCAGTGGGCTGGACAGCTGGTTTGTGATGTAGAGAGTTCAGTTCCTGCACCAACTGAGGTTACAATGAACCTTCTTAAGCTCGCTCTCACCCGAGAGGCGGTGACTGTCAGATTAAACCATGGCCAGGAATATGAAAGTAGCCCTATGCCCTTCTGGAACAATGCACCTTTATATAGAGTCATAAAGACGTACAGCACAGAAACAGGCCCTTGGAATTAACATGTCTATTCCGACCAGACATCCTAAATTAATCTAGTCCACTTGCTAGCACTTAGTCCATATGCCTCGAAAGTACGACCCAAAGCCCTGAAAGGCATTGCCTCATGCATGACGTGATATGTGACATTACAGCAAAAAGCAACTTCCCCTCAGCAGACACACTCCATTATGTCATCAGTTAGCACAGAGACAAAATCTCTGTCAGTCTGAGCTCTTTCAGAACTGTTGATGTTACTGAGGAACTACGCCATGACCTGAGGATAAGGATGGGGATTAGCATAACCACTGGTATGGCCTGGTCAACTTGAATGGCCTGGTTGGGCCAAATGGCCTGGTTGGGCCGAGTGGCCTGGTTGGGTCGAATGGTCTGGTTGGGCCGAGTGGCCTGGTTGGGTCTAATGCCCTGGTTGGGCCAAGTGGCCTGGTTGGGTCTAATGGCCTGGTTGGGCCGAGTGGCCTGATTGGGTTGAATGGTCTAGTTGGGCTGAGTAGTCTGGTTGGGCTGAATCGCCTGGTTGGGCTGAATCGCCTGGTTGGGCCGAATGGCCTAGTTGGGCTGAATCACCTGATTGGGCCGAATGGCTTGCCCCTGTGGTGTGAATGCTCCAGAGTCTTCACAGCAACCACGCTCCAGGGAAGTGCTTCACACTGTGAGGTCGTGAAAGGTGCTATAGGAATGTTGATTCTTTTAATCACAGACCAACTGAAACTATCCATTCAGCTGTGACAGAGTCAAAAGCAGATTTTGTTTCTTTCTGGTTACACTCACCAATCTCACCAACACTGAATGGTTAACAGCTCCAACTAATCCTTGTGCAAACCCCTTCTCCAGCAAACACCTATATCATCAAAGTTTGTGCGAAAATTTGTAGCTCGGGTGCTCGTTGTTGTGGTTCTGTTCGCCGAGCTGGGAATTTGTGTTGCAGACGTTTCGTCCCCTGCCTCATCAGGACAAAGGACCCAATACCCAGCATGAGCAAAACCAACGTAGTGTACAAAATCCCATGCAAGGACTGCACAAAACACTACATAGGACAAGCAGGAAGACAGCTAACAATCCTCATCCATGAACACCAACGACATGACACGACACGACCAGCTATCCTTAGTAGCCACACACGCAGATGATGAGAAACATGAGTTTGACTGGGACTACACTACTATTATAGGACAAACCAAACAGAGAACAACCAGGGAATTCCTAGAAGCATGGCACTCATCCATAGATTCAATCAATAAGCACATCGACCTGGACCCAATATACCGACCACTGCAGCGGACAGCTGGAACTGACAACCGGAAGCGGCAGAGACAGGCCTCTATAAATGCCGGAGGAAACACCACAGAAGCGCTTCACAGGAGGCTCCCAAGCTCTGAGGATGTCACCTAGACAGGGGACGAAATGTTTGCAACAAAAACTTCCAGCTCGGCGAGCAGAACCACAGCAACGAGCACCCGAGCTACAAATCTTCTCACAGACTTCATAAACCTGCATCTGATTTCTGCTCACTCTTCCTCTCTCCAAGGGGAACACTTCTCATCTTCTTCAATCCATCCATACTGCTGAAGTTTCTCATCCCTGGAATCCTTCTTATAAATTGCTTCTGCACCTTCTCTCCAATGTGTCTACATCAGGCCCAGCTGCTGATCACTGTGTTTATACTGTGAAAATTTCTCCTGATTTTGAACACCCAGATCAAATCTACTCTTAACCTCCTCTGCTCCGAGGAACACTGTGGATGCTATGTGACCTGACTCCCTTCATCTCCTGTATCATTTTCTCGATTAAATCTAGCTCAGCTAATCTCATGAAAAATAAAAAGAAACTGATGAATAAGTGTAGGAGAAAGTTCCCAGATGTTTATCCCTGAAATCTTTAGCAGCTGATCAGCATGTTGGTGATGTTGGTGAGGAGGTGTGTGTTGGATCTGGAGAGACATCTCCTTGCCTCTCCCCAAAATAGTGGTTCATTTATACCCAGCTGAGAGGGGAGAGGGGGTCATGGCATAGGACACAGCTGTGCAGTACCCTCTCAGGAGGATCAGCCTGGAACTGACGCTGCAGTCTCGGGACTGGAACTGGAAATTTCTGCTGCAGAGGGATATCAGAAAACCAGACACAATGGGCTGAAAGGCCTCCTTTCACACTTGAACAGTTCTGCAAACAGTGCCATCAATTCGGGGAGGAAAAATAATCATTCACACCAATGGCAACAGTTTGAGGGGGAGACAGCAAAAAGGTTTTCTCACACAGAGCTGCCCATGTCAGAAGCATTCCTTTGGAAACAGAGATGGAATCTGCTTCCTTAAATAATTTAAAGAAAGTCTCTTTATTGTGCAGCACAGGAAGGTAAGTGGAAGAGAATATTACAACCACCAGCTGAGCTCATTGATGCTAGCTTATAGTGACACATATTGGTAAACCTATTCTCTGAAAACATGAAGGGACATATCAAACTGCACAGGATCCCGAGGATTACCCGGGGGCTACAGGAGTCTACAGTTGCTTTTCACTTTTGCCTTGGCCAATCAGAAACGAGTTGCCAACCAATCCGATCTCCTGCTTTGTAAATTGTTGTAAAATCTGGCATTCTGTCCTCATGAGTGCGAAATGAATGCTTCAATAACGTGCCTCTACTGTCAACAAGGAGCCGATCAGAGCAAGTCCCTGAGGCTGAGGAACCCTCAGGAAAGAACAGTGTTGGGCTAAGTCCTTCCGAACAGCAGGCAGTGGCATGACGGGCTGAACGGCCTGCCTTTGCCACTCTGTTTGCTGGTCCTGCAGTACCTCGTTAGACTGAAACTCACCTGTTCCTGCAGGTTTTAGGGCGAGGCACATACATTTACTGTCTTCCATCGGTTGGTACTTCCCAATTAGGAATGTTCCAGGATTCCCTCTCCCCCCAGAGCATGGAGTGAACCGAGGTTATCATAGCACCAGGGGGAAGGGGTGGGGGATAACACACAGGCAATACACTGCAGCTAACGAGTTTCTTTGCACAGTGCTTCTCCATGCCTGGTTTGTTTGGGTTTTGGTTTTCAGGTTGACTTGTTCAGCCTGAGGTTGTTATGGAAACTGTAGCAATATTTCCACCTTGCTGCTGCCTGGGGGCAGAGGATGTAAACCGTGAGGAATAACGAGAGGGTAGGGTTCAGGGGTGTGGGAGCACCACTCCCATCTTACTCAGGCTGGGCGGGGAGGGGACGGGGCTTTCGGCTTACAGCTGCACCGTCCAACAAGAGAAAGGAAACATGGTTTAATCTCAGCCAGAAGGGCTGATTAGCTCAGCCATTTAGATGGTGGACAGCGGTGCGTTCAATTCCTGCCTCTGGCTGAGGGTGGAGTTGGCACTGGCCTTCCAATGCCCTGCCCCTGAGTGGGGGCACAGCCCAGGGCAAGTGCTAAGGGTTAAAGATCAGCAGGCAGTTACTGGTTTAGACAGAGGATCAAATGAGGTAAGGGAGCAATCTGGATAGGTTTGGCATCATAGAATCCTTACATTGTGGAGGCAGACCATTCGTCAAATCGAGCCCAGACTAACCCTCCGAAAAGCATCCCACCCAGACCCACACCCCTATCCTATCCCTGTGACCCTGCATTTCCCATGGCCAATCCACCCCAATTTACACAGTTTTTGGACTGTGGCACACCCAGAGGGAACCCATGCAGACACAGGGAGAACGTACAAAGACTGTCACCGGAATTGAACCAGGTCCCTGGCATTGTGAGGCAGCAGTGCTAACCACTGAGCCACCGTGCCACCCAACTGAAAAGTCTCAAAGGCCCAAGTGAGACTCAAAGCCATGGCCGCTGGTCTACAAGACCAGTGCTCTAAGCACTGAGTTCTGAAACCTCAGGTGACAACTTACCTTCATTGTGAGGGAGGGGGATACCAGCTTGGGTTGTTAGTAGTGTTTGAAAATTGAGCAGATTCTCATGACAACTTTAAACATTCATGTTCTCGCAGGGATGACTGTGATGCCCCTCCAGTTCAATATCCATTCACTCCCTCTGCATTTGCACTCCTCTGACCTGGATGAGTCAGTTCTAACCAATACCCCATCCAGCTGGACCCAGGGCTGAGCTGCCTGTTTATTGGGTGTCCCATTCCCTCAGCTTCAATATTCGCTCCCCCCTGCACTGCCAGCAGACAGTAACAGCAGTGGGTACACAATGCACTGCTGCAATAGCTTTCAAACCAATGCCCTTGATCGCCAAAAAGGGGCAAAGGGAGCAGGTAAACTTTCTCACCATCAGATCTGAGAGTATCTTTTTCATTCATTCCTGGACAGGACTCATTCTGGAGAGGGCAGTTCAGAATCAACCACATTGCTGTGGGTCTGGAGTCACATTTGAGCCAGACCAGGGAAGGACAGATCTCCTTCCTTAAAGGGTATGAGTGAGCCCGATGGGATTTTACGACAAATGACAGTTATCAGTTTTTGTTTCTGTGTTGAAGTCACATTTCTCCATCTGCTTTGGTCGGATTTGAACTCATGACCCTGGAACATTCAGCTGGTTCTCTGGTCTATGAGTGCAGTGACAATGTAACTGCACCACCGCCGCCCTGGTGTATTGAGCAAGGTTGATAAAGTATCATCATTAGATGGAATGTATTTGGATTTTCCAAAAGAAGTTTGATTAGGTGCCACATTATGAAGCAAACAAAGCGTTAGGGATAATGTATCACCACGGATAGAGAATTGGCAGATGAACACGAAGCAGAGTTAGGATAAGTAGGTCTTTTTCTGGTTGGCAAATTGGACCAGGTGGAGCGCCATTTGCAATTGGCTGGAGTACCAGGAATCTGCAAAGTACAGTGATCGGATCTCATAGAAAATGAGTTCCCTGACTGGGGCTCTTAATGTGGTCCAATCAAAGAGTCCTGTTTGATAGATCCTGCCCCTCTTCCGCGGTTACGTTATAGCCTGCGTGTCTCTGGAAAAGGAGCACGTAGTGTCCACCAACACCCTGGAGTTGTTCAGGGAGAGGTGGGTACCACAGGGAATGGAGTGTATTATTTCTCCCTCCAACTCTATTTTGATTTAACCCCTGCCCTCCCCTTCACTGTTTGATCACACAGCATTGCCCTTTGATGTGAAGGGCACTGCTTGTCACTGGCCACTCAGGTGTTTCCTTTCTTCCTGGTGGTGGAAACTGAATAAAGATTCATGCACCTTGCGTCTTTCACTGTGTCTCACACCTGCACACACAACGTGGGTGAAAAGAAAAAACTATAAACTCTACTGCTTGAACCTGCACACACACAACATGGGTGCTGGGGAAAAATAAGCACTACCGCTGTCAGACGGTAATGTGGGGGAAAGAGGAAATTAAAGGGAAAAAAAGAGAAAGGTAAGAAACAAGAGTCTGGCACTTTGAGAGCTGGCTCTGAAGACACTATACGCAAAGAAATTTAATTAAATTTATTGTCACATGTACTGAGGCACAGTGAAAAGCTTTGGCTTGTGAGCAACACTTTTCACTGTGCCTTGGTACACGTGACAATAAATTCAATTCAATTCAGTTCAATTCCTTTGCTTTAGTATTGCCTCTGTATGAATAACAGGGGACTTGCTGATGGGATACCAGCCTCTCCGTAGCTATTTCAGAAAGGTTCAGTAGAAGGTCAAAAGGTTATCAACTGCAGTATAAAATGGAAAATGTGAGGTGGCTCACATTGGACTGAAGAAAAGAACACTGGGGAGAGAGTAAGGGAGAGAGAGAGGGGGGTAGAGACTGTCCAATGCTGCAGTACAATGGGATCTGGGAGTCAGTGGACATGAAACACATTATTTCCATGTCCATCAGTGACTAGAAAGGCAAATGGAAGGTCAGCTTTTATTGCAGGAGAATGCAACATTGAAACTGGGACAAGGGTTCTTGTGGTGCAGATGTAGTATCCCAATGTTTGAGCCTGGGAGAACTGGATGGGTTCAAGTCCCACCTGCTCCAGCAGTGAGTCATAACAGGGAAATATAGGAAAATGCTGAGGAAATTGGGACATTTGATCACAACTGGACTAGGCATTGGTGAGCATGAACCTGGAGCACAATCACTTGTTGGGGGAAATCACCAACTCAGCAACAGTTTATAAACAAAGGATCTCCCATTTAAGACAGAGGTGAAGGGGAATCTCCTCTCAGAGGGTCTTTGAGGTGGAGTGGTGGACCAGGGCCACTGAATTTGTTTAAGGCTGGCTGACAGGCTCTGAAGAGTAGGGGTGTCAGGGTTTAACAGGATGAGGCAGCAGAGTTAAGGCCAAAGTTGAATCAGTTATGATAACATTGAGTGGCAATGTTATAGTCCTCCTATTTTTTTATGTTTTTATTTGCTTATATGTTCTCCTCCATCATGACTTGGAAATACATCACCGTTCCTTCACTCCCACTGGGTCAAAAGTCACTCCCTAAGGGCATTGTGAGTCTACCTACAGCACAAGGATGTTGCCAGGATTGGAGGGTTTGAGCTATAGGGAGAGGCTGAATAGGCTAGGGCTGTTTTCCCAGGAGTGTCGGAGGTTGAGGGTGACCTTATAGGGGTTTATAAAATCATGAGGGGCACAGATAGAGTAAATAGACAAGGTCTTTTCCCTGGGGTGGGGGAGTCCAGAACTAGAGGGCATAGGTTTCGGGTGAGAAGGGAAAAATGTAAAAGGGACATAAGGGACTTTTTGAGAAACTTTTTCACGCAGAGGGTGGTGCGTGTATGGAATGAGCTGCCAGAGGAAGTGGTGGAGGCTGGTGCAGTTGCAGTATTTAAAAGGCACCTGGATGGATATATGAATAGGAAGAGTTTAGAGGGATATGGGCCAAAAGCTGGCAAGTGGGACTAGATTAATTTAGGACACTATTCGGTCTGGACGAGTGGACCGAAGGGTCTGTTTTTATTCTGTATATGTCTATGACTCTATGATATGGACTGCAGTGATTCAGGAAGGCAGCTCGCACCCACCTTCTCAAGGGGCACAGTAAACACTGCGCCCAACCAGTGACATCCACATCCCATAAATAGACTTAGAAGAAATAAGATGAAATATTCCTTGCTCCAAACTGAATTTATAACCAAGTGAAGGAGTGAGTGACAGTGTTACCAAGGTGACAGTCCTCATGGGATCTATACAGAAGCTCATGGGAAAGGAGCTAATCCATTGAAACGGTTTCTATGGGAATGTTGAATGAGCTTGTTGAAATGAGTAAGATGCTTGTGAATGGAAAGCAAATTGTTTGGATCTCACCCATGACTCGAAGCAGAGGATTCAGTTTTCACTGTGGCTCCCTCACTGCCTCTGTTTCTCTGTGCCTTCCTAGGGCATGGCACCCAGGGGTGTCGATTGATTAAGGATTTCTCACCCAGGGGGAGGGAGGTGGTCTCACAGGCTCAGACCGTTCAACGGTGTGTGTGTGTGTGTGTATACACCTACACACAGACAGGCACCACACAGATATATACACACACATATACACCAACACCCTCCCCCCACACACACACACACACCCACACCAGTAGACCCTGGGTCCTTGATTTAGTTGTAGAGAGCAGGTGTCGCTCTACTGACCTGTCACACTCAGTGGGATGATGTGAAACTGTTGCGACATGGTGCTGCTCTAGCCCACTATCTGCTTTTACCTTCCCGATATGTGACTACACTACAACATAATGCAGGAACGGTTCCCTCTGGGTTGTAGCAGTGAAACGGGGCAAGTGTCAATTTGTTTACCATCTGATTCTCAACCCAACTAACTTTGAGAGAATTAAAGATCACGTGGGATTTATAACCTGCCTGTTTAGCATAAAAAAACCCCAAGGCAAATTTTATCCCAAATATTTCTGAACGTGTCCCAACCAGATTTCTCGCAAAAGAGGGAATGCACTGACCGACAGTGTGTTCTGGCAATGACCCAAACTCACCCAAACACCACATTCAGCAACAAAGCCCCTGAGCCAACACCACCTCATGAAGCTTACCAACACAGTCCCATTGTAGCGAGGAATGGGGGAGAGTTTACCAACACAGTCCCATTGTAGCTAGGAATGGGGGAGAGGTTACCAACACGGTCCCATTGTAGCTAGGAATAGGGGAGAGTTTACCAACACAGTCCCATTGTAGGTAGGAATGGGGGAGAGTTTACCAACACAGTCCCTTGTAGCTAGGAATAGGGGAGAGGGTTTACCAACACAGTCCCATTGTAGCTAGGAATGGGAGAGAGTTTACCAACACAGTCCCTTGTAGCTAGGAACGGGAGAGGGTTTACCAACACAGTCCCATTGTAGCTAGGAATGGGAGAGTGTTTACCAACACAGTCCCTTGTAGCTAGGAATGGGAGAGGGTTTACCAACACAGTCCTATTGTAGCTAGGAATGGGAGAGAGTTTACCAACACAGTCCCTTGTAGCTAGGAATGGGAGAGGGTTTACCAACACAGTCCCATTGCAGCTATGAATGGGGGAGAGTTTACCAACACAGTCCCATTGTAGCTAGGAATGGGAGAGAGTTTACCAACACAGTCCCTTGTAGCTAGCAATGGGAGAGGGTTTACCAACACAGTCCCATTGTAGGTAGGAATGGGAGAGAGTTTACCAACACAGTCCCATTGTAGGTAGGAATGGGGGAGAGTTTACCAACACAGTGCCTTGTAGGTAGGAATGGGGGAGAGTTTACAAACACAGTCCCATTGTAGCTAGGAATGGGAGAGGGTTTACCAACACAGTCCCTTGTAGGTAGGAATGGGGGAGAGTTTACCAACACAGTCCCATTGTAGGTAGGAATGGAGGAGGGTTTATCAATGCAGAGCCATTAGATTAGATTAGATTAGATTACAATACAGTATGGAAACAGGCCCTTCGGCCCAACAAGTCCACACCGACCCGCCGAAGTGCAACCCACCCATACCCCTACATTTACCCCTATACCTAACACTAGGGGCAATTTAGCATGGCCAATTCACCTGACCTGCACATCTTTGGACTGAGGGAGGAAACCGGAGCACCCGGAGGAAACCCACGCAGACACGGGGAGAACGTGCAAACTCCACACAGTCAGTCGCCTGAGTCGGGAATTGAACCCGGGTCTCTGGCGCTGCGAGGCAGCAGTGCTAACCACTGTGCCACCGTGCCGCCCAC
>NC_057746.1:33139982-33144237 GCF_004010195.1 Chiloscyllium plagiosum | reverse complement strand
GTTTACCAATGAAATCCAATTGTAGTTGGGACAGGGGGAGAGTTTACCAATGAAATCCAATTGTAGTTGGGACAGGGGGAGAGTTTACCAATGAAATCCAATTGTAGTTGGGACAGGGGGAGAGTTTACCAATGAAATCCAATTGTAGTTGGGACAGGGGGAGAGTTTACCAATGAAATCCAATTGTAGTTGGGACAGGGGGAGAGTTTACCAATGAAATCCAATTGTAGTTGGGACAGGGGGAGAGTTTACCAACACAGTCCCATTGTAGCTGGGACAGGTGGAGAGTTTACCAATGCAATCCCATTGGAACTGGGACAGGGGGAGAGTTTACCAATGAAATCCAATTGTAGCTGGGACATGGGGAGAGTTTACCAACACAGTCCCATTGTAGCTGGGACAGGGGGAGAGTTTACCAATGCAGTCCCATTGTAGATGGGACAGGGGTAGAGTTTACCAATGCAGTCCCATTGTAGCTTGGACAGGGGGAGAGTTTACCAACACAGTCCCATTGTCGCTGGGACAGGGGGAGAGTTTACCAACACAGTCCCATTGTAGCTGCGACAGGGGGAGAGTTTACCAACACAATCCCATTGTAGCTGGGACAGGGAGAGGGTTTACCAATGCAGTCCCATTGTAGCTGCGACAGGGGGAGAGTTTACCCAACACAATCCCATTGTAGCTGGGACAGGGAGAGGGTTTACCAATGCAGTCCCATTGTAGCTGCGACAGGGGGAGAGGTTACCAACACAGTCCCATTGTCGCTGGGACGGGGGAGAGTTTACCAACACAGTCCCAGTGTAGATGTGACAGGGGAGAGTTTACCAACACAGTCCCATTGTCGCTGGGACAGGGGGAGGTTTTACCAACACAGTCCCATTGTAGCTGGGACAGGGGGAGAGTTTACCAATGCAGTCCCATTGTAGCTGGGACAGGGGGAAAGTTTACCAATGCAGTCCCATTGTAGCTGGGACAGGGGGAGGGTTTACCAATGCAGTAGCTGGTACAGGAATAGACCCACTGGCTCGATGCCCAACATCGGGAACATTCACACCCACAGTAAGACCATGTGACTCCAGCCTCACCACACCAACCCACTCTTAAATACCGAGAAAGGTCTCATTGGGCATTGGAGTTGGATTTTGCCCATGATGCCCATAATCCTGAGGGTGAGTAACAACCCTTCCTGGGTTTGCCAGTTAGACAGCCGCGGTACACTGACGCTGTAGCCCAAGCCTCAGTTAGAATGAACATGTTTTTATTTGATATTTTTAATGGACCAAGACATCAGTGCAGACACTTTACTGTAAACTCACCTCGGGTCAGTGTAATGCTCCCAGCCAGTGGGGATTGTACCTTCAAATAGCTTTCACGTCCGTGGGGATTTTAGAATATTTCAAAATTAATGCTGGGTTGCACTGTATTCCACAGCGGGCTGCTATTAAGCCCCTGGGGACGCAGTTGAAAACAGTTCCAACATGGGTGTCTTGCTCAAAGCCTGGTGGGACCTGGCTATTTTGGAGGAGTGGAATATCAAAATTTTGTGACTGGGGGAAAAGTCACTGAGCTTAGCTGAGAGGGTCAGTGAGTTGATGTGGGGCAGGCACAGGGTCTGCACAATGGGCATTTGGAGGCCATTGCAGTCAGGTGCACAGGAGATCCCAAGGTGGGAAGTTCCTGTACTAACCACTGTTGCACTGATGTTCATTACAATCACCTCAGGGCTTTGAGGGCCCGTGATAATGGGGTAACTGGTTCCTGCCATAAACACCGCAGGTAAACCAGCAGCGGGTGTGAACATGAACAGCGTGCCCTCCAGCTGCTATCCACACTGTGGGGGGTTAAATCAGCTCCTCTATTTCAGGCTGGAATGGGACAGGGAAATAAATGCTGGGCCAGCCAGCAATGCCCATGTCCCATAAATAAAAAGGCATGGCTAAGACCATGAATTGGTCTGATATTGTGAATGGGATGGAGGGTGGGTATTAAATTAAAACTGAGTGGGAATGAGATTGTTTCTGGGGCTGAGATTATGTAAAGGGAATTGGATTGGGAACATGAATGGGGGATTGGGAATTTATTGGAGCTATCAGTGTCCTGGAATTGGGAAAATGAATGAAATTGAGAGCATGAAGGAGTTGGGAATGTGACTAGGATTGGGAATGTAAATGCACTGGGAATGTGAACGGGAATCAGAATTTCAGTGACTGTGAGATTGGGAATGTGAGTGAAATTCTAAATCCCAATGACAGTGTGATTGGGAATCCCTTTGACTGAAGCCTACTCCTATATCTGTCATCTACCAGACTCGAAGCCAGGGATGTGAGCAGGACCAGGAAATCATCTGGAATTGGGTTTGAACCAGTCTGTCTCGAGCAGGGAAAATATGGGAAGGAGCCATACCACCTGGGAATATTCCTGCAGTTCCACTGGCAATAGATAGCTTCTTTTTACTTGGCTGATAGCAAGGAAAGTTGTCGACTGAGTCCAAGACCCAACCATCCAGTCTAAAGTCACCACAGAGTCAGAGACCAGGTGTGGGGTGATGTGTAAACTGTGGTCGCTGAATGTTTCTGTTGCTGTCTCTGATGGACAGGGACAGTTTGTTCCAAACCTTTGATTGTATTGAAAGTGAAGCCTCCTCCACATAGTTGTGGGCAGCTCCCTGGGTGTACCCACAGCTGAGAGCAACGTCCTGACGGCTCAGTGTCCTGCCCTGCTTCATTTCCCAGCTGCCCGTGGCACTGGGTACTCTCTGCCAAGGTGGTGACAACATACACCCCATACTCCCATACTTGTTCTGCAGGGATGATGTTCCTGCTCCCGGGGGAGTGGATCTGTGACAGGGTGGGCACAGCAAGGGTAGCAGGTTTGCCTGCAATGCCCCTGGCAGTCGAACAGACTCCTTACCCAACCTTACAGCGGGTACACCTTCCAAAAGGATGGTGCTTCAAAAGCATAGACACAGGTGTGGAGGCTGAAGGGCCTAGTTGTGAGTGCAAATGGGAGGTGGGAACATGCAGGCCATTTGAAATACAATAAATAAAATGTGACAATAATATAGGGGGAAGTTAAAGCTGAATCTTGTGAATCTGCAGCCTTCGTCCATGCCAGGCCAGGAGGTACAACTGAACCCACTGAGCTATTGCCATCCTCTGATGTGAACCATCCTGATGCCCCTACCCGGACAGAGCCAAGTCAGTAAAGATGCCAACCCTTTCTCAGTGTGATCACTGCCCAGAGGGTGGCAGGGGAAACAATAAATAAACGACAGTTATCACAGGCGAGGTGCCAGGTACACCCCTATCTGGATCACCTTCACTTTCGGCCATCTTGGATACAGTCTGACAATAAATAGACATGCACGGCACCGCGAGGTCACTGCAGCAACGGTGGGAGGCAAGAGCATCCATCTTCTTGACTGTAGTTCTGTCTTAAACCGGCCAATCACCGAGCGTCATTCCACCAGCCGGGAACATGGCTTCACCCAGAGTCATTCCACCAACCAGGAACGTTGCATCACCTCGAGTCATTCCAAAACCAGGAATGTGACATTACTGACAGTCATTCCAAAACTGGGAATGTGGCATCACCCAGAGTCATTCCACCAAGCAGGAACATGGCATCACCAAGAATCATTCCAAATCCAGGAACGTGGCATCACCAAGAGTCATTCCAAAACCAGGAATGTGGCATCATCCAGAGTCATTCCAGCAGCCAGGAAGATGGCCATTAATTCTCCTCCTCATGTCGCAGGCAATGTGTCAAGGATGATGTGATGTGGTTCTGTCCCCTGGGCCTGGGGGGGGTTGGTTTGGGGTGGGGGAGCCGCTGTGGTTGTGGGGGGTTTGGGGGCAGCATGCAAACCCTGGGGGGAGGGGGAGAAGGGGAGATGGAGTGCAGTGGATCAGGATCACCCTCCACCCCCACCCCCACCCCCTCCCTACACCACCCCGTTCAGCTTCCCGGGGCCTGACAAGTCCAGGTAGAACTGGGAGCGCAGGAAGCGAGGATAGGAATCCTTCTCCATCAGGCCGAAGATCCGCTTCTGGGCCAGGTCAAAGGTCGAGCGGGTGGGGCTCAGCACATTATTGGAGGTCACTTCCCTGGTGTGAGAGTCCAGGTTAACCTGGGGAGGGGAGAAGAGAGGGTGAGGGAGAGAGGGAGGGGAAGAGAGGGAGGGAGGTAGGGAGAGGTAGAGAGGGTGAGAGAGGGAGAGGGAGGGAGGAGAGATGAAAAGAAGGAGAGGGAGAAA
>NC_057746.1:33122719-33139196 GCF_004010195.1 Chiloscyllium plagiosum | reverse complement strand
GAGAGGATAGAGAAAGGGACAGGGCAGGAGGGAGAAAGAGAGAGACAAAGGGAGGGAGAAGGAGAAAGAAGGAGAGATATAGGGAAAGATGAGGTGGGAGAGACAGAGAAATAGAGAGACAGAGAGAAGGAAGGAAGTAGAGAGAGGGATGGAGAGAGAATGGGAGAAAGAGATGGAAGGAGAGAGCGAGTGTCGGAGAGAGCGGGGATGGAGGAGAAAGGGGGTTAGGGTACACAAGTGGAAAAGGACATTAGATTTCAGGTTGGTAAATTTCTGCTCTCCTAATTCCCACCCTTCCGTCCATGCGTGACCCCCTCCCTAGGTAAGACACTGTCAGTGACAGCACAGAGCGTTTACCAGCTGTCTCTCCACCCCCCCGAATTCCAGCCCACCCCAAACCCCACTTAAGGTGTTGCTGGAAGTGATTCACACAGCCCATGTCCATTAGCTGGCTTTACGGGCCATTCAGCCCTTCGGATCAGGTTTCTCTCCCTCTCAGCCTCCAGCTGCCTGAGCTCCTTGGACCCTCATTGCCTTTTGCTATCTCGCTCTCCTCCTCAGAACCTGCCCTTTTGTGTGAACTTTCAGGCACCTTCTTGCTATCCCCTCAGAGCCACAATTCCGACTGGGAGCAATGGTCCTGGAGAGGGGTCATTCCCTCATGTGTAAGAGTGAGTGGTTGCTATGGAGATGACTGAGGAAGGGGAACGTGGTCCTATCCCAGATGCTGGATCGTTTCAGTCCCTGTGCATAGAAACCCAGTGGGCTCTTACCTCCCTGGGGGCGTGGGTATCGATGAACTCCTCGAAGATCTTCTTGGCTTTGGATGTGAGTTTGCTGTTGGATTTGGTGTTCCTGTAATCCTCGCATGCCAGCCAGAACTCAATGTTCTCATCGCTGAATTCCGTGCGAAGGAAACCTTTGAAGGCAATCAGGCCATCTGAGGGGGGCAAGCAGAGCATGGTCATGGGGAACTTCTGCCTGTACACTCTCACCGTCTACCCCCAACCAGAACCCTCCCAACATTCACCCGGATTCGGGAGGCAGGAGCTCGATGGGAATGCTACTGGCCTCATCACCCAGGACAATGCTTGGGGGACAGTGGTTCATATCCCGCCTCCTGATGGGATTTTCAATTCAGTTCATAAATCGGGCCAATCTCAGCGATGGTGACCATGGTAATGATCATGGATTGTTGTTAAAATCCATTCCATTCACTCATTCCCAAGGAAATCTGACACGTGACTCCAGACCCACAGCAATGTGGGTGACTCTCAGCCATGGCCCAAGAAAATCACGAAATTCAAGGGCGATTAATGTGTAGGCCTTACCAGTGATGCCCACATGAAAAAATATATAAAAAAAAACAGCAGGAATAATCGCTGAGGGTTAAAAAAAGTCTCTCCCCCTGCATATTCCCAACCAATCCAACACAAACATTGACGACAGACTCCACACCCTGGACCTGAGGATTTCTCCGGGTTTTTACACAGAACGTGCACCACACATAGAGATAGGCTCACGCTCCACATGACCCTTTATCCTCTATTCCTTTCTCCCATGTGTCTTTATCCCGCTTCCCCAAGAGATGATTGATGCACGACATTTCCCCTGCGGGAGCAACCTTCACCACTTTCCAGGCATCCGAGTTTTTTCCTGAATTCTCAACAGGATTTATGAGTGTGGTGCTGGAATAGCAGAGCCGGTCAGGCAGCATCCGAGCAGCAGGAGAATCGACGTTTTAGGCATAAGCCCTTCATCAGAAATGAGGCTTATGCCCAAGCCTCGACCCTCCTGCTCCTCAGATGCTGCCTGACTGGCTGTGCATTTCCAGCACTGAACTTTTTTGATCCTGATCTCGAGCATCTGCAATCCTCACTTTCTCCCAGGGATTTATGAGTGACCGAATCATGTTCATCTCGCATCCGCAGTGAATGGGAATATCTTTGTCACATCTGCCCTACTGAAGTCTTTCAGGTTTATAAAGACCTCTCTCAGGTCATGATTTAATCCATGTTAGAGGGTGTACCCATTGTTCACTGCCCTCTGTTGTTACCGGACAGAGATAGGATCGTTATGTGTATGTGTACCTTCAGATAAGACATTCACTGTCACACTACAGTCCATTTACAGAGTAACAATTTCAATCCATCAGAAATACACTCAATGATGCTTCAACATTCACAATTTAAGGTCTTGTAATTGCTAAATTTATGAAAAACCAGAGGAAATAAGAGAAACATAGAACCTGAGATCAGGAGGAAGCCATTTATGCCACTGAGCCTGTTCTGCTACATTCAGCAGTGCTGACCACCCCCCTCTTGGTACCATATGCACTCCCACTCTCTAGCGATGCCCCATGACACTTGGAGCTTCCAAAGGATCTTTCCTAAACATATTCAGTGGATTAGCCTCCACAGCTTCTGTGGTACAGGATTCTACAGGAATGCCACACTCTGAGTGAAGATATGTCTCCTCCTTTCAGCCCAAAATGGTCTTCCCAGTATCCTGAGATCCCTTGTATTGGATCCTGGCCAGAGAAAGCTTCCTCCAGTTCTTCCAGCCCTGTCAGAGTTTTATAGGTTTCTGTGACATTTCCTCTCATTCTTCTAAACTCCAGTGAATATAGGCCCAGCCAAACCAATCTGTCCTCACGGGAAGAAGTCAGCTCTTCCCAGGAATCAGTCAAATGGAGCTTCCCTGAGCTCCCCTGATTGTGAGTCTATCTCTTCTGGAGATAGGAGACCCCAAAGCTTGTTCCCAATCCTCCAGGTGGGGCCACACCAGGGCCCAGTCCAGCTGCAATGAGACCTCCTTGCTTCTGTATTTCAAACCTCTCACCATGAAAGGCAAATGCCATCATATCACTGAGGATTGGGAGGACACGGTCCCAGTGGTGAGCACTGCTGCCTCACAGCATCAGGAACCCAGGTTCGATTCCACCCTCAGGCAACTGTCTGTATGGAGTTTGTACATTCTCCCTGTGTCTGTGTGGGTTTTAGTCTGGGTGCCCACAGTCCAAAGATGTACAGGTTAGGGTGGATTGGACATGCTAAATTGACCATTGTGTCCAGGGATGTGTAGGTTAGGTGGGTTAGCTGTGAGAAAGAAATGCAGAGTGAGAGGGTCTGGATGGGGGGTGTGTGCTGTTTGGAGGGTCGGTGTGGACCAATGGGCCACGTGGCCTGCTTCCACATCATAGGGGTGCTATGATATTGAGAGATTATCACAGTGCGTGACATGATGGTATATCACCACGCAGCATTCGCGTCTCAGAGCGACCACCATCGAGCTGAGATGTTCAAGTTGCTTCTGCCCCTTCTCCGATGCTGTCCTGAACATTTCCCTGCCTTTGGCAATGCCCCACCCCAACCTTCCCTCTGGCCACTCACATGGTCCTGAAGGGGGGAGGCAATGATTGAATATAAGAGCGCCAGAGCTGAACATCCTGTTAGTTAGTGTGCAGCTCTGGTCACCACGCTACAGGAGGGATGGGATGACACAGAGGAGATTCACCAGAAAGTTGCCAGGGCTGGAGTGGTTCGGCTGTGAAGGAGACTGCAGAGATTTTCCTTCGAGGAGAGAAGGCTGAGGGGGAACCTGACTGAGGTGTACAAAGCTCTGAGGGGCATAGACAAGGTAGATGGGGGAACAAAAACATTCCCATTAGGAGCGGGATCAATAATACGGGCCGCAGTTTTATAGTAAAGGGGGGAATTTCTTTACCCATCTGGTGGACATCTGGAAGACACTATCTCAAACAGCGTTAGAGGTGGGAACCCTTCCAACCTTGATAAAGTATTTAGATGATTAATTGAAAGGCCATGGTATCCATGGCCAGCTGAGTCCTGGAAAATTAGATTAGAATTAATGAATATCAGATCACAATCACACACATGCTGGGCCAAAGGGTCCCTTGCTGAAGTGTCTCTATGACTCTATAAAATAAATCCACGAGTGAACCTCTTGAAACTGTAGATTAGATTAGATTCTCTCCAGTATGGAAACCTCTCAAATAATTTTATTGGTTACAAGTCCATTACTGAGGCGAAGAATTTCTCTCTTGGCCATTTCTGCTTCTTCTGTTTTTGGAAATAAATCTGACAGCACTGCCCCAACAGTTCCCACAGGGGGCGACACCCACCGTGTTTCAGCCAAGCTGTGCAGTACCACCATCTGTTGACACTGCCCGGTACTACAGGCGAAGTTTATAACAGACAGTCAGACAATAGACAGAGGTAGAACACAGTGCCAGCACATTCTCAACAAAGGATACTTTCCAGGGAAATCAGATTCTAACAGGTACTGCTGCCAGGGGAAACCATAAATAGGAGTACTTCAGAACAGAGTGGACATCGATTGGCCAAAAAATAATCTGCCCATTACTTATAGCTTATTCATTTTCATCAATTTACATTGATCCCTGCATAAGTCCAGTTCTGGCTCCCGCTGGCGGTCTATCTGTTCACATGTCTCTGTCTGTCTATCCAACTATCCATGATCTCTCCAACAATCTATCGCTCCACTCACCATCTCAGTTGTATCTCTTCATCACTCCACATCTCTACATCTCTCCTTTCATCGTTCCCTCAATCCTTCCATCCAGCAATATTCCATCCAGTAACCAATCAATCAATATTGATCTCTTAATCCATCTATCCCTGTCTAATAATTAATATCTATCTATCACCCATCTATCCAGCAATCTCACCTTCGCCCCCTCGTTTCGTGTCTGTATCGATCTCTCCATCAATCAAATTCTCCATTTGTTCATTTCTCCTCCAACCTTAAACAACATCAAAGACATCTCTTACGCTCTCGGTGCTGTGTGTACACCTTCACACACACCCTCCTGATGTCACACACACATGTATTCAGTGAGCCTCTCTCTCACACACTAAGGTACTCACATCGATGAGCTAATAAATTGCCCAGGGATTCTCCCCACTGCACGACTTCCTCTGCTGTCGGCCTGGAGACAAAACACAACAACAGTCCGTCAGAAACCAGACAGCCAAAGGAAGACAGCTTTTATTCAGCAGACCACCCAGTCCCAGCAGGCAGGCGGGGGCTGGAAGGACAGGGTCTGACCCACTGGCTCACCCAGTCCCAGAGGGAGGAGGGGGGGGGTTGGAAGGACAATGTCTGACCCACTGTCCCACCCAGTCCCAGAGGGCAGGTGGGGGGGCTGGAAGGACAGGGTCTGACCAACTGGCTCACCCAGTCCCAGAGGGCAGGTGGGGGGGCTGGAAGGACAATGTCTGACCCACTGTCCCACCCAGTCCCAGAGGGCAGGTGGGGGGCTGGAAGGACAGGGTCTGACCAACTGGCTCACTCAGTCCCAGAGGGAGGGGGAAAGGACAGTGTCTGACCCCTGTCCCAACCAGTCCCAGAACGAGGATGGGGGGAAGGACAGTGTCTGACCCGCTGTCTCACCCAGTCCCAGAGGGCAGGCAGGGGGCTGGAATGACAATGTCTGACCCACAGTCTCACCCAGTCCCAGAGGGAGGAGGGGTGAAGGACAGTGTCTGACCTACAATCCCACTCAGTCCCATAGGGAGGGAGGAAAGGACAGTGTCTGACTCACTGTCTCCCCCAGTCCCATAGGTAGGGGGGAAGGACGGTATCTGACCCACTGTCTCAGCTAGTCCCAGAGGGCAGGGAGGGGTCTGGAAGGACAGGGTCTGACCCACTGGCTCACCCAGTCCCATAGGGAGGGAGGGAAGGACAGTGTTTGACCCACTGTCGTACCCAGTCCCATAGGAGGGAGGAAAGGACAGTGTCTGACCCACTGTCTCCCGCAGTCCCATAGGGAGGGAGGGAAGGACAGTGTTTGACCACTGTCGTACCCAGTCCCATAGGGAGGGGGGAAAGGACAGTGTCTGACCCACTATCTCACCCAGTCCCAGAGGGAGGAGGGGGGAACGACAGTGTTTGACCCATTATCCCAGACAGTCCCATAGGGAGGGAGGAAAGGACAGTGTCTGACCCACTGTCTCAGCCAGTCCCATAGGGAGGAGGGAAAGGACAGTGTCTGACCCACTGTCCCAGCCAGTCTCAGAGGGAGGAGGGGGGAAAAGACAGTGTCTGACCCACTGTCTCCCCCAGTCCCAGAGGGAGGCAGGGGGCTGGAAGGACAATGTCTGACCCACTGTCTCCCCCAGTCCCAGAGGGAGGAGGGGGGAGGGACAGTGTCTGACCCATTGTCTCAGCCAGTCCCAGAGGGAGGGGGAGCGGGGGGGGGAAAGACAGTGTCTGACCCACTGTCCCACCCACTCCCAGAGGGAGGAGGGGAGAAGGACAGTGTCTGACCCACTGTCTCACCCAGTCCCAGAGGGAGGAGGGGGGAGGGACAGTGTCTGACCTTCTGTCTCACCCAGTCCCAAAGGGAGGAGGGGGGAAGGACAGTGTCTGACCCACTGTCCCACCCAGTCCCATAGGGAGAGTGGGGGGGGGTGAGGACAGTGTCTGACCCACTGTCTCCCCTAGTCCCAGAGGGATAGGGGAAGGACGGTGTCTGTCCCACTGTCTCAGCCAGTCCCAGAGGGAGGGGGGGGGGGGGGAAGGACAGTGTTAGACTCACTGTCCCACTCAGTCCCAGAGGGAGGGGGCAAGCACAGTGTCTGACCCACTACCCCACCCAGTCTCAGAGGGAGGGGGAAGGACAGTGTTTGACCCACTGTCTCACCCAGTCCCAGAGGGAGGAGAGGGGCAGGACAGTGTCTGACCCACTGTCCCACCCAGTCCCAGAGGGAGGAGAGGGGCAGGACAGTGTCTGACCCACTGTCCTACCCAGTCCCAGAGGAAGAAGGAAAGGACAATGTCTGACCCGCTGTTTCCACCCAGTCCAAGGGGGAGTGGATAAAGGATAGTGTCTGACCCACTGTCCCAGCCAGTCCCAGGGATGGGGCGGACCGGCAATGAAATTAAGGAATTTAAAAAAACCCTAGAGAGGGGGAGAGAAAGGGAATGGCTGGAACAGGAGAGTAAAGGAATGGAGAGGGAAGGAGGGACGGGTGGAGGGGAGATGGGCCGAGGAGAGGTGTGCTGGAGATGAGGAAAGCAACAAATGAAGAGAGTTTTGATCCTGTGACTGAGTGGAGACACCTTACCTCAGGGAATTCAAGTCATTCTTAGCACAGGCATCATTCCACTTCCGGAGGAAGCCCAGGCGACTGCCCCTGAGGGAGGTAAGAAACCACAAAATCAAATAATTGGGAAGTCCCACAGGAGAGCGCGAGGGGTGAGTGGATCAGCCTGAGCTCAGGATCATTGAGAATGGAATGAGTCCAGCTGACTTACACTTGGTGCAGTCCATATCTATCAGTCCAAAGTCACTCCCTGGCTTCCCGTGTGGAGCTAACGGAGCTATTTTACATTCCTGTTCGTCATCCCTCTCCTCTGGGAATAAATACTGAGCATGTGCGTGAGCAGCTACATCAGAATGACATCAGGTCATCAGGAATATAGGAGCAGGAGGTGGCCATTCAGGCCCTCAGTCCTGTTCTGTTGTGCTGGATCATGGTGCCTCTTCTACCTCACCATTCCCTCACCATCCCCATCTCCCTCTGCACTGATCGATCTCTGTCAATCTCTGCTCAATCCCTGAGGCAGAGAATTGCAAACCTTCTCCACCATCTGAGGCAGGTGGTTGCTCCTCACCTCAGTCTTAAATAGTTTGTCTTTTCAACCCTACAGCCCGGGGAAACATCCTTTCAGCGTCTATTCAGTCTGGCTCTCAGAAGAATGCTTTAACGTGCGACGAGATCAGCTCACATTTTCCAATACTCCAGGGCCTACTGGCCCAGTGTCATCCCATCAGACAGTCTCCCTATCCCCAGGAATCAGGCTGCACTCCCTCAAGGCTGGTACAGCCTTCATTCAGAGAGGGGACCTGAGCTGCTCACTGTACTCCATCCACAGTGTTCTACACAATGGAACTTCATACCTGGACTCATATCCTCTTGTGTTGAGGGCAACATACCAACTGTTTGCTGTCATTGGAGTTTCCCCCAATTCTACTCTCCCCCTCAGTTCAACCCCGTAAACTATTCCCAGAGTTGGCAGCCTGGACTCAGTGCTCTGAAATCCCCTTCCCTCTTTGAAACGCTCCTGAAAATTTGCATCACTGAGGGAGCTTTAGGCACCTCTGCTAATATCTGCTCTTCATCGAATCTCAGAACAGTTACAGTGCAGGTTGCCATTCAGCCCATCATGCTGGTTTTATCACTCAGTGCCAACCTCCAGCCTTTTCTCCATCTCTCTGCCTACTGTTTCGATCTGAATAACCATCCAATGTCTCTTTTGTGTGCCTCGATCGAATCTGACCCCACATTTCCAGGCAGTGTGCGCCAGACCCTCATTACTCACTAAGTGAACAGGATCGTCCCTACTCCACCCTTAGAACATAGAACATTACAGTGCAGTGCTGGCCCTTTGGCCCTCGATGTTGCGCCGACCTGTCATACCAATCTGAAGCCCATCTAACCTACACTATTCCATGTATGTCCATATGCTTGTCCAATGATGACTTAAATGTACTTAAAGCAGGCAAAGCATTCCATACCCTTACTACTCTCTGAGTAAAGAAACTACCTCTGACATCTTCCTATATCTATCACCTCTCAATTTAAAGCTATGCCCCCTCGTGCTCGCTGTCACCATTCTTGGAAAAAGGCTCTCCCTGTCCACCGTATCTAACCCTCTGATTATCTTGTATGTCTCTATTAAGTCACCTCTCAACTTTCTTCTCTTAAGAAAACAGCTTCAAGTCCCTCAGCCTTTCCTCATAAGATCTTCCCTCCATACCATGCAACATCCTAGTAAATCTCCTCTGCACCCTTTCCAAAGCTTCCACATCCTTCTTATAATGCGGTGACCAGAACTGTACACAATACTCCAAGTGTGGCCGCACTAGAGTTTTGTACAGCTGTAGCATAACCTCATGGTTCCGGAACTCGATCCCTCTATTAATAAAAGCTAAAACACTGTCTGCCTTGCTAACAACCCTGTCAACCTGGGTGGCAACTTTCAAGGATCTGTGTACCTGGACACCGAGATCTCTCTGCTCATCTACACTACCAAAAATCTTACCATTAGCCCAGTACTTTGCATTCCGGTTACTCCGAACAAAGTGAATCACATCACACTTGTCCATTAATTCTTTTGCACACCACATTCGATCTATGCCCTCTCATTCTTGCTGCTTTTACGAGTGGGGACAGCTTCTCCCGACCTACACTATCCGGCCTGGCTCATGACTTTAAAAACCTCGATCAAATCTCCCCTCAGCTTTCTTCCCTCCAGGAAGACCAATCCCAACTTCTTCAATCTATCCTCATCACTGAAGTTCCTCATCCCTGGAACCATTCTTGTAAATTGCTTCTGCACTCTGTCCAATGTGTTCACACCTTTCCTATAATGTGGCATCCAAACTATACATAACACTCCAGTCAAGCCCTAACAAGAGCAAGTTCAACACCACCTCTTTGCTCTTGTACTCTATGCTCCTGTGAATGACACTGAAGACACTGTGTGCTTTATTCCCTGCTCTCTCCACCTGTTCTGCTGCCTTCAATGATCTGTGTGCCCAGCTTCCTCTTCTCCTACACCCCCTTTAGGCTTGTAACCCCTTTTTATACACAATTTCAATGTTCTTCCTGCTAATGTGCATCACCCCACACTTCCCTGCACAGAAGTACATCTGCCACTGATCTACCCACTCCACCAACTTGGTAATATTCTTTTGTGACTTGGTCTCCAATAGTTTTTGTGAAGTTGCTGCTCACTGCGTTGGGCTGGTCTGTGACATTACAAGCTCAGCTTAGTGTGAATGTGAAAGCTAGTTGTTTCTGTATTGACCGTCCCAGCAATGTTATCTAACACACCACACTCTCCGCGTGAGGCGAGCTGTCTGTTTCCTGGCACGGGGACATTCATTCGATGTTAATCCAGGATCAATCCATGTTTCAGTCAAGACTGATTCTGCTCTGTGACATTTACACAGATGTCCCTTCAGCGTTACCATGACGACAGGTAGGGACAAACCACGAGCACAGCTCTGTATGGAAACCCATCCCTGTAGCCCCTGACTGTGGTTAAATGTCAAAAGACACATTGGGCCTCATTGATAACTCACTGCTGTCCAGTTCAGTTTTATAAGCCGAGCTGAAGGAGTGGATGATATCGTTTGGCACAGGTGAGGCACCTTGTCCCAGTCAGACCCATTCTGTTATTCTTGGGGAGACCACTGACCATGAGCTCTGACTCCTTCTGACCTCTCCCTGACAAGCTCTGAATTCATGGAGCTGGACTTAATGATCCACTCAGAGTCATTCTGGTTCCACATGGAGCCATAGAGTCATAGAGACATACAGCACAGAAACAGACCCTTCGGTCCAACCCGTCCATGCCGACCAGATATCCCAATCCAATCTAGTCCCATCTGCCAGCACCCGGCCCATATCCCTCCAAACCCTTCCTATTCATATACCCATCCAGATGCCTTTTAAATATTGTAATTGTACCAGCCTCCACCACTTCCTCTGGCAGCTCATTCCATACACGTACCACCCTCTACATGAAAAAGTTGCCCTTTAGGTCTCTTTTATACCTTTCCCCTCTCATCCTAAACCTATGCCCTCTAGTTCTGGACTCCCCCACCCCAAGGAAGAGACTTTGTCTATTTATCTATTCCACGCCCCTCATGATTTTATAAATCTCAGCCTCCGACACTCCAGGGAAAACAGCCCTAGACTATTCAACCGCCCCCTATAGCTCATCTCCTTCAACCCTGGCAACATCCTTGTAAATCTTTTCTGAACCCTTTCAAGTCCCACAATATCCTTCCGATAGGAAGACCAGAATTGCAAGCAAAATTCCAAAAGTGTTCCAACCTATGTCCTGTACAGTCGCAACAAGACCTCCCAACTCCGGTACTCAATAAAGGAAAGCATACCAAACGCCTTCTTCATTATTCTATCTACCTGTAACTCCACTTTTAAGGAGCTATGAACCTGCACTCCAAGGTCTCTTTGTTCAGCAACACTCTCGATTGAGTGTATAAGTCCTGTTAAGATTTGTTTTCACGTATTAAAAAAGATGTATTTTTAAATTCTTTCGGGGAAATGGTTTTGGAGCCCTCCATGCAATGTTCACAAGTTTACTGCCATCTGCAAAATTTGAAATTGTTCCCTGCACACCAAAATCCAGATCCGTAACATCCATCAGGACAAATAAGAGCCCTGAATTTAATCAAAACACAAGACAACACAGTGCCTCACAACACAGCTCCACACAACACAGCTCCACACAACACAGCTCCACACAACACAGCTCCACACAACACAGTGCCTCACAACACAGCTCCTCACACACAACACAGCTCCACACAACACAGATCCACACAACACAGCTCCACACAACACAGCTCCACACAACACAGCTCCTCACAACACAGCTCCTCACAACACAGATCCACACAACACAGATCCACACAGCACAGCGCCGATCGTGATATTGAGTGAAGGTACTTACAGTTGCTTCTTCCGCCTTGATCTGCTACCATTCTCTGCATAATCCAAACCCAGGTCAGATTCCGCACTGGAGGCTAGGTGCTGAAAGAAAGGAACAGCTCAGTGGTCATAATACAGTGATCAGAGAGCACAGCAAAGTCACAAAGGAAAACTCACATTGAGGCAGTGCAATCCTGCAATAAAACATGAAAGGCATTTCACAGCAGCCTGAGCGAAACATGACACAGAGCCACGTTTGGAGATATTTAATCAGATGATCAATACATTAATCAAAGAGTTATGTAATACCCCTCCAAGAGTACAGCATTCCCTCAGTACTGACCCTCTCTCAGTGCAACATCCCCTCAGTACTATCCCTCTGACAGTGCCTCACTCACTCAGTACTGATCCTCCAACAGTGCAGCACTCCGTCAGCACTGACCCTCTCAGTGCAGGCCTCCCTCAGTACTGACCCTCTGACAGTGCAGCACTCCCTCAGACTGACCCACTGATGGTGCGGCACTCCCTCAGTACTGACCCTCTGACAATGTGGCACTCCCTCAGCACTGACCCTCTGACAGTGCGGTACTTCCTAATTACTGACCCTGTGACAGTGCGGCACTCCCTCAGCACTGACCCTCTGACAGTGCAGCACTCCCTCAGCACTGACCCTCCAACAGTGCGGCACTCCCTCAATACTGACCCTCTGACAGTGCGGCACTCCCTCAGTACTGTCCCTCTGACAGTGCGGCACTCCTTCAGTACTGACCCTCTGACAGTGCAGCACTCCCTCAGCACTGACCCTCCAACAGTGCGGCACTCCCTCAATACTGACCCTCTGACAGTGCGGCACTCCCTCAGTACTGTCCCTCTGACAGTGCGGCACTCCTTCAGTACTGACCCTCTGACAGTGCAGCACTCCCTCAGCACTGACCCTCCAACAGTGCGGCACTCCCTCAATACTGACCCTCTGACAGTGCTCCACACAACACAGCTCCTCACAACACAGCTCCACACAATACAGCTGCACACAACACAGCTCCACACAACACAGATCCACACAACACAGCTCCACACAACACAGCTCCACACAACACAGCTCCTCACAACACAGCTCCTCACAACACAGATCCACACAACACAGATCCACACAGCACAGTGCTGATCGTGATATTGAGTGAAGGTACTTACAGTTGCTTCTTCCGCCTTGATCTGCTACCATTCTCTGCATAATCCAAACCCAGGTCAGATTCCGCACTGGAGGCTAGGTGCTGAAAGAAAGGAACAGCTCAGTGGTCATAATACAGTGATCAGAGAGCACAGCAAAGTCACAAAGGAAAACTCACATTGAGGCAGTGCAATCCTGCAATAAAACATGAAAGGCATTTCACAGCAGCCTGAGCGAAACATGACACAGAGCCACGTTTGGAGATATTTAATCAGATGATCAATACATTAATCAAAGAGTTATGTAATACCCCTCCAAGAGTACAGCATTCCCTCAGTACTGACCCTCTCTCAGTGCAACATCCCCTCAGTACTATCCCTCTGACAGTGCCTCACTCACTCAGTACTGATCCTCCAACAGTGCAGCACTCCGTCAGCACTGACCCTCTCAGTGCAGGCCTCCCTCAGTACTGACCCTCTGACAGTGCAGCACTCCCTCAGACTGACCCACTGATGGTGCGGCACTCCCTCAGTACTGACCCTCTGACAATGTGGCACTCCCTCAGCACTGACCCTCTGACAGTGCGGTACTTCCTAATTACTGACCCTGTGACAGTGCGGCACTCCCTCAGCACTGACCCTCTGACAGTGCAGCACTCCCTCAGTACTGACCCTGTGACAGTGTGGCACTCCCTCAGTACAGACCCTCTGACAGTGCGGCACCCCCTCAGCACTGACCCTCTGACAGTGCGGCACTCCCTCAGTAGTGACCCTGTGACAGAGTGGCACTCCCTCAGTACTGAACCTCTGACAGTGTGGCTCTCCCTCAGCACTGACCCTCTGACAGTGCGGCACTCCCTCAGTACTGACCCTGTGACAGTGCAGCACTCCCTCAGCACTGACCCTCTGACAGTGTGGCTCTCCCTCAGTACTGACCATCTCAAACGTGGCACTCCCTCAGGAATGTGTCTTCTTGAGAATGTATTAGTGTGCGTGTGTGTGTGTGCGCATGTGTATATGATGTCGATAATTGTTGTTCCCCCAGCAGTCTTGGGGTTGCCCCATGAGGTCTACACAGTCAATTCCCTCTGGACTCCGCTGCTCACCCCAATCCCCAGAACCTCTGGGAAACAGAGACACACTGGAATTTCCAGGGTAGCTGACATGGATCTGATGGGCCGAAAGGCCTTCTTATACTGCCTTGCAATGTGCCATGCCCCAGTGTGGGAGGAGAGTGGGACACGTGGAACAGGGATTGGGTGATAAGGCTGTAGCAGTAAATGGAGAGGTTAGCAGGCAGTATTCTGGGGCTGGTGCAGACAGAGGGTGCTTGGGGGTGGGGGGAGAGTGGGGGTTAATATTCTGTCAATGGGAAACTTCGCTGCCTGGAAAAAGCTGCCCGCCCATTGAGAGGCTCCTGGAAACTGCGCTGCTCCCAGGCTCAGTGCTGGCCTGTAAATCAGCAGATTAATTTTTCATTGCATCGATCGAAGACTCTCTAGCACCAGGCATCTCTCAGCACTGACTCCTTTTATTGCAGTTATCAGTCAGCCCTCATTCACTTGTTCTGCTTTTATCGCACTGCAGCAACAGGACATTACAAAGTCACTGGGAAAACTGCGCTATTCACCCTCTACCCTCAGGGCAAGTCTGGTCATTTCACACACACTGAAGGTTGGACCATAATATCAGCAATGTCAGGGAATGCACAGTGCACAGCAAGATTCCACAACAAATGAGAGGTGGGCACATTGAATCGAAAGGGGCTTGATAGGGTGAAGACTGAGAAGATGTTTCCTCTCAAGGGAGAGTCTGGGACCAGAGGACCACATCTCAGAATGAAAGGGTGCCAATTTCAGACTGAGGTGAGGAGGAATCTCTTCCCCTAGAGGATTGTGAGTCAATGGAATCCCTTGCCACAGAGAGCTGTGGGGGTAGAGTCGTGGTGTATACTGAGATCGATAGATTCTTGCCAGGGAAGCAAGAGTGGGCAAAGGGCATGAAAGTAAGAGTTGGGAGGTCATGCTGTAGCTGTATAGGACATTGTTTATGGCACTTTTGGAATATTGTGTACAATTCTGGCCTACTTCCTATCAGAAGGATGTTGTGAAACTCGAAAGGGTTAAGAAAAGATTTGCAAAGATGTTGCCAGGATTGGAGGGTTTGAGTTATAGGGAGAGGCTGAACAGGCTGGGGCTGTTTTCCCTGGAGCATCAGAGGCTGAGGGGTGACCTCAGAGATTTGTAAAATCATGAGGGACATGAATAGGGTGAATAGTCAAGGTCTTTTCCCTGGGGTGGGGGAGACCAAAACTGAGGGGATAAAGTGGGGAAAAATTTAAAAGGACCTCAGGGGCAATGTTTTTCACACAGAGAGTGGTGCGTGTATGGAATAAGCTGCCAAAGGAAGTGATGGAGGCTGGTACAATTACAGCATTTAAAAGGCATCTGGATGGGTATATGAATAGGAAGAGATTGGAGGGATATGGGTCAAGTGCTGGCAAATGGGATCAGATGTATCTAGGATATCTAGTCAGCATGGACAAGTTGGACTGAAGGGTCATGTTTCTGTGCTGAGTATCTCCATGGCTCTAAGTGGACCTGAGGCGTATCGGATCAGCTGTGATCCTACTGATTGGCAGAGCAGGCTCAAGGGGCTGAGTGGCCTCCTCCTGTTCCTGTTTCTTATGGCCTTATGATCAGTACGAGAGAGACAATGCTGGAGTCTGTCATTAAGGACAATTTAGCAGGGCACTTTAAAATTCCCAAAGAGCTTACGCAAAGTTAATTTAGATTTCTGACAAGCAAACGGTGACTGAGAAACTGACTGAAATTTATTTAGGACTTACCTCATGAAATTGATGAGGGAGAACAGATGGATGTGGTGCACTTGAAGTTTCAGAAAATTTTGCATAAAGTCCCATAAATGGACGTTATTGTGCAAAGTGAAAGGACATACTATTATACAAAGGGACTTGGGTGTCCTTGTAAACTGATCATTGAGTACAGAAGCAAGGAAGTCTTATTGCAGCTGGGCAGGACCTTGGTGAGACTGCATCTGGAGGATTGTGGATAGTTCTGGCCTCCTTACCCAAACAATACCTCTGCCATAGAGAGAATGCAGAGAGCCTTCACCAGACTAGTCCCTGGGCTGGCAGCTTTGGTTCATGAGGAGAGATTCACTAAAGGTTAGCGTTAGGGGCATGACCAAACCTGGATTTTGAAAATTGGAGGGGATCTCACTGAAATATATACAATTATGACAGAGCTGGACAGACAGGATGCAGGGATATTGTTTCCATAGATGTGTGTTTGGAGTAGGGAAGAGTCGAGAACAAGGACTTGTGGTTTCAGGATATCGGATAGACAATTTCAGACAGAGATAAGGAGAAATTCTCTCACCCAGAGGATGTTAAGCCTGTGGGATTCCCTATCACAGAAAGCTGTGAAGACAGAGGCACTGATTCTATTTAAGAGAGAAAGAGAGTTCTGAAGCTTGAAGGTGGAATGAAGTGTGGGATGGGAGTTGGAGCATGGCGCTGAGACAGAGTGTGGATTGCGCTCAATGGGCTGAATGGCCTACTGCTTGTATATTCTATGTTTGCTACAATAAGAACCAGTAAGCTGTCTCTCAGCTCCCAGACCAGACATGGACCAAGACTCTGCCAGCCTTGAGTTTTTCAATGGACAGCTAAACATACAGGCTCACATGCTCTCACACACTCTCTCTGTCACAGACACACACTCTCTCTCTCACACACATTCTCTCTCACACACACACACACATTCACACTGTCT
>NC_057746.1:33092596-33122219 GCF_004010195.1 Chiloscyllium plagiosum | reverse complement strand
CGTCTCTCAGCCCCTGTCGCCCTTGTCTCATCTCTCACAGAGTCCCATTCCCCTGGTTTCCCGGCACTCATTGTTGGCCTCCCCCCCCTATTGGCTCACAGTCCATCAATGGTTTAACTTGGTTCAAATCCCTCATGTCCTTTCTCTCCCCCTCTCTGTTACCTGCTGTCATCCCACAACCCTCTGAGATCTCTGTGCTCTTCTTACTCTGGCCTGTTCTGGAACCCCAGTTTGAATTGCCCCAGCATTAGAGCCACAGAGCTTTACAGGATGGAGACAGGCCCTTCGGCCCAACATGCCACCCAGTTTTCACCATTAATCTACTCCTATTTGCCAGCATATAGTCCATATCCCTCCATACCTATCCCAACCACATGGCCCAGTGTCACACTTTAATTAATACTGCAGGTAGGCTTTGGGTACTCTCATTGCATTAAAGGTGCTATATAAATGCAGGTTGATGTTGTTGCAGTCAGGTGAGAGGGAGATTTCCTTCTTCCATTAACCTCTGGAATGGACCGTGCGCTCCCTGGTCCATGGGCTTCTTTTACCACATTAAGGGTGCTACATAAATGCGCTTGTTGCTGCAGTCGGGTAATTCCATTCCCTGATCAGCCCAAATCCAATTGAATGGCAGAACAGTCTCAGGAGGCTGAACGGCCATTCTCCTGATCCTGATGAAACAGGGCAGAGGAAATCTGATGCTGATCGAGCTTGTTGCTTTGTTGTTGAACTGTTCAGTCTCTTCTCCTTTCCCCCGATATCTCTCCCAGGGTCCTCAGTCACCGGAAGCTCTTCCAGGAGCTGGATATCTGGAGGCAACGCAAAGGCTTTGCCTACACCTGGTCTGTAATAGCGAAGGTAAAGTCTCCACGGTCCCAGAGGGCTGCTCTGTTATTAGAAGAGCCAACCGCGACTGGTTTAACCTGAGGGTCTGCAGGGAAGGAAGGGGTTGGAAGGTGATGTGGGAATAGATCCTGTGCTGGTGGTGTCACTCTGCATTGAACCAGCTGTCCAGCCAACAGAGCAACCTGACATTCCCCCACTCAGCTACACCCCCTGTTGAGCTGCTCCCTTTGCAATTTCACAACAAATCCTACGTTGTTCTCCTATTGTAGATGAAGGGGAGAGGGGGTTTGGATGTTGTTAACTCATCACTGTCAGTCACAGAAGCTCAGAGTGGAGTAGGATCTTAAACAGATGCAGGACCACTGCAAGACTTTGGCTAGATTGGGCCCCAGTCCCCCTACTCATATCAGAGGGAGTGGGGATGGGGGAGAGGTGTTGGATTTGCAGGATGGCATTCTGACAGAACAGACTGTGTTCCCATCATCTAAAATCCACCACCTCTATCACCTGGAAGGACAATGGGCACTGAATACTAGTGATCAGCAGCACAGCGTATTTCCCTGTCCTAACCACATCTCACTGTGGTTCACTGAAATCCATCATTTGCCCCCATCAGTTCATCCTAAATCAAAATCTGTGATGGATCGCAATTTTAATGAAATCATATGTGAATGAAGCCTCTTCAGGACAGATCTGATTGGTTAAGATTTTCTGCAGGGAGTTTTCCATAAAGCAGGCAGCTGAACTTGTAGCTAATGAAACTCTTAATCACAGGGCCATCAACTTGAGTCCCATAGCGGCTCATCACTTTTCATATTATTGTCAAACTACTTTTTAAATTGATTTTTCATCAAGCGTTATAATCAATTTTCTGCATTGGAAGTTGAGAATCTCATCTACTGAATTTTCATGTTTTTTTTATTCATTGAAATGTCTGAAACATGTTTGACAGTGGGATCAATTGCTGACTGATTGCCAGATGAAATGCAAGATTGTGCAATTGGTTGCAGACAGCACAGAGCTAAAAATGGGAAGCTTGCAGCTTATTGTTAGTCTGTGTCAAGCCAACCTGCTTCATTTTGACAGCTGGCACATACACTGTGAGTGCAACTAAGCACATGCAGGAAGTGCTCCCCTTTGAATGGCAGCACAAATACACAGGAGTAATTTAATTCCAGTTAATTCCTAAAATCTGGTAAATCAAACCAGTCTCAATGTTGGTGACCTAAACCCTTCCGTTTACAGAAGGAAACCTGGCTCACATGCCCAGAAACACAGCAATGCGGCTGACTCCTCACTGCCCAATCGTCCAGCAAGCCATTCAGTCTGGAGCTAATGCGCCTACAGTTCTCCATTCAACGATACAACAACCCATGGCATCTCAATTGGGTAGGGCAAAGGGGCAGGTACTGAACACACCCTAGCCAGTGCAGGGGTGCCAGTCTCATTCACACTGGCCATCTCGCCAATGGGCAGCTTCTGGGATCAGGTTCTGCTAACTGCGGCATAACTCTGACATGGTTCAATGTCATGTTTATTAGTCATAGAGCCATACAGCATGGACAAAGACCATTCGGGTACCTACATGCACCACTTCCAATGACAGTGCACTCCTCACTCCCTGTATAAAATAACTGCCTCTCACGTCCTTTTTAAAATCCTTCTCCTCTCACCTTAAAAATTTGTCCCCTTGTTTAGAACTCCCCCACCCTAGAGAAAAGACCCTTGTCATTCGTCTTATCTATGCCTTTCATGATTTCATAAACCTCAATAAGGTCAGCCCTCAACCTCCTATGTTCCAGTGAAAAAGGTCCCAGTCTATTTTTAAACTCAAACCCTCCATTCCTGATACATCTTTTCTGAGCCCTCTCCAATTAAATAGTTAAAAATCACACAACCCCAGGTCATAGTCCAACAGGTTTGTTTGGAAGCACTAGCTTTCGGAGTGCTGCTCCTTCATCAGGGAACAATTCAGTTGCATGACACTGTGATCTTTTGCTATAAATTCTGTGTCCTATATCCTGCCCCACTAGCTACCTGATGAAGGAGCAGCGCTCTGAAAGCTAGTACTTCCAAATAAACCTGTTGGACTACAGCCTGGTATCGCGTGACTGTTAAATTCGTCCACCCTAGCCAACACTGGCTCCTCCACATCACAGTTAAATAGTATCCTTCCTCTAACAGGGTAATGCTTATTTGTGCCATTTCCTTGCTCAGTTGCAGTCTCAGTCTGTGTGTCAGTTGTCAAAACAACAAAAACAGTCGACTTGACACAGATTAACAATAAATTTCAATTATGGAAAGACAATAAGTGATAAAGAACAAAAGGGAGAATGGTTAATAGAAAGGTATGGGGTCAAACAGTTGAGCAGGTAATAATTGCATTCAGGTCACTATTTGCTTGGAGCACAAATACCAACGTGGGATAAAAGATGGGAGGACAGAGCCATTGCCAAAGTGTGCTACACCAACAAAGCCCAGTCCCTAATCTCTGCGGCTGTCTGGATTTTCTCAGTTTGCAGCCAAGCACTTCATTGTTCACTGTTCCTCATGCATGATGCATTCCGTCTTCTCAGTCGATTGAATCTGAAGGGAACTGACCTGTACTGATAAATACCAGTACAGTCCCTGGCATCAGACTGCAAGACCAAGACATGCATCAGCCAAGAATCAAATTAAAATGCTGTACCAACTGGCTCAATAAAAACCTCCATCAATAAAAGTGTCAGTCTTTGTGCTGCCTGAAAGATTTAATGCTGCCTGACTGATGTTAGTCTCTGAAGGAAACACAATTGCTGGATTCCTCGCCTCAGTCATTTCTCCAGCTTTGTTTAATAACAATTGCAGAGCGGTGCAGCACTCCACTAATCACAGTCTAGCGTAGCTCAGTTTGTTCTTGGTGATTGTTCTCTTTCGAGCAGAGTTGGCGAAAGGGGAAGCTTTAATAAGAGGTGTTCAACGTTTTGACAGAGTAAATAAGGAGAGATTGTTTCCACAGGCAAGAGGCTGCATCCGCAGAGGAGACGGCATTTTAAGATGAATGACTGAAGAAACAAAAGAGCGTCGCAATACTGGAGCAGAAAGCCATAGGCAGAAGCAGGCCATTCAGCCCATCAATTTTACTCTGCCATTCATTTTAAAGGCAGCTGATCTGATCATCCTTAATTGCACTTTCCTGCCTTTTTATCGACAATCCTTTATCCCCTTACTGATTTAAAATGTGTTTCTCTCAGAACTGAATATTGTTAGTGACCCATTATCTCCAGAACACTGTGGGATAGATTGGCCATGATTTCAGTGAATGGTGGGACAGGCTTGTGGAGCTGAATGGTATAGAATTCCACAGATTCACCAGCATCTGAGAGATAAATTTGTTCCGCATTTCTGTCCTAACTGGGGGAACCCATTATTCAGAGATTTAGTCCTCTGGTCCTCGATTCTCCCACAAGGAAAAACAATGTCTTTACCTGTGAAACATCCTCAGAACCTAATATGTTTCAATAAGGTCACCTCTCATTCTTTGAAAGTGTATTAAGTACAAGCCCAGCCAAGAGTGTGGTGCTGGAAAAGCACAAGAAACGTTGATTCTCCTGCTCCTCAGATGCTTCCTGATGTGCTGTGCATTTCCAACACCAAACACTCGATTCTGATCTCCAGCATGTGCAGTCCTCACTTTCTCCACAGGTCCAGTCTATCCGACCTTTCCTTATAAAACAGTCCCTCCTTACCTGACATGAGCATAGTGAACCTTCTCTGGATTGCGAGAATTTGAGGACTGCAGATGCTGGAGATTAGGATCGAAAAGGATGGTGCTGGAAAATGACAGGTCAGGCAGCATCCATGGAGGAGGAGAATCAACTTTTCAGGCATAAGCCTTTCAATATTCCTGATGAAGGGCTTACGCGCAAAACATCAATTCTCCAGCTCCTCTGATGCTGCCTGACCTACTGTCCTTTTCCAACACCACACCTTCTGACCCACTTCTCTGGACTGCCTCCATCCACCAGGATATCTTCCTTAAATAAAGGAAAGACAAAACTGCTCACAATATTCCAGCTGTGATCAGACTCGTCCTTGTATTGTTTGAGCAAGTTTTATATATACCTTTGAAATCATTTCTTGTAAGTTTGGGATTTTGGTTTTGAAGTTAGCAGTCTGTGAGTTTTCAGTCTGTCTGAAGTTAATAATTAACTTGTGAGTATTTCTGTTGCTGTGGTGATTTCTTTTAAAAACACCTTTTAAACCCTCGCCTTCGCTTGAATGGATTTTTGTGCAAAATTAATGGGATTTTGTTTAGCTTAGAATGTTTTGTGACTCAGTAAATAATGAGGTCTCAAGGGTTGTTAGAGACTACTGCAATGTGGTCTTTTTCAGCTTAAAAGAAACAGCCATTATTTAACAAGAGAGACTTTTTGTTTCAGTTTTACTTTACATTTTGGACATACCTGTGAAGTTCTTGGATAAAGATAGCTATATAGAGTAGTGATCCTGATAAGGGAAGGATATAGCTGAATAAAATTATCTTAGAGTGAGCATTACTATTAGTCCCAGTCCAGAAATGCTGGGGTAAAACCCTGAAGAGATTACTTAAAGCAGAGTGCATTGAACCTCAGATGTATGATAGCTCCAGTAAGAAGCTATCTGCAGTTCCAGTTTAAAAGATTAAGTCGCAAGGATTCTGAACCTATCAAGGTGTTATGTACAGGGAATCTGGTGTGAGTGACTGCTGTTTTCGTGTACTGGAGCAGAATGGTGGTGTTTTGGACACTATACAAAAGCTGTTTGTTTTCAATATGTAGTAGAATGTTTTGGGATTAATGTGTTGAAATGATTGTTAAATACAGGCAGACCCTGATTTGCAAATGGGCCCCAATCTTGAATCAGTTTGTAAAGTTGATTTATACACAACACATGGCAATATAAAACAGCCATTCATAAGTGTGAGGAAACATTTGTATGTTGAATCTTTACATTTATTATTAATACACTCTGTGTGAGATCATGTGGACAAGGACGAATATTTGGAAGTTCGATGTTTATAAACTGGGGACTCCTTGTATCTGGTTCACTTTATTTTATCTTTACTTCTTGTGCCAGTAAATACCTGCTGTATCATTAAAGCATTGTGTGCTTGTGTTACAGCAAGAAACCATTTCATTTTACGAGCTGCGGATTTAAATAATCCATTCTGTTTGAAAGAAAGGTCAAATTTTCATTTGTCTTCCTTGCTACTGACAGATCGTGGATGTGAGTGAATGTGTTCCGCAAATCCCTCTGTGCTGCAACTTTCTGCAGTCCCTTGATATTTTAATAAAAGGTACCTCTTATATTCTTCCCATTAAACTGCATAATTTCACATTTAGCTTCATTATATTCCATCTGCCAAGGCTTTTACCCACTTGTTAACCTGTCTATATCCCACTGCAAATCCTCTGTTTTGTTCTTATCACTTGCTTTTGAGTCATCCACAAACTTGGTTCACTTTCCTCATCCAAGTTATTAGTGTATACTGTAAACATTGGCAGCTCCAGCACTGATCCCTGTGGAACATCACCAGTTACAGCTTGCCATCCTGAAAGTTTCCCCCTGATCCCAACTCACTGACTTCTATTGGTTCACCAAATCTCCCTCCATGCTAATGCACTACCTCCAATAACATCTATTATTTACTGAAAATCCAAATATAGTACACTGCTTCCTCTTTTTCTATCTTTCTGGTTAGAAGTTTTAGCAATCTGGAATTTTTAGCAAACATTTCAGTTATTCCTTCCCCTATCTGAAGCCATGCTGACTGTACATAACCGTGTTATGCTCTTTTTAAACACTCTGCTATTATAGCTCATCACTAGTTTTACCAGACCCCAGGACAGCCCTCTCATTAGAGTGAGAGACACGATTGGTGGTGAGTTAACCTGAGGGTCACACCACCTCAGCTGATGGCTGAGGGTGTGACAGAGAGTCCATCACAATAAACTCAGCCAGAGTTACAACTAAACCTCCACATCATAAACCAGGTGTCCAGAGTAACTGAACATTTCTAATAGCCTGTAGCATTTTCCCTCTCACAGATGGAAAGGCAGCTGACCTATTCATTGGCTTGGTCCCTTTTTGAAATAAGAACATTACATTGGCAGTTTTCCAATCATTTGGAACTTGTCAAGAATCTAAGAATTCCTGGGATATTACTGTCAGTGCATCCTTTCTCTCTACAGCTACTTCCCTTAAAATCCTAGGATGCATCCCATCAGGTCCAGGGGACTCACAGGCCTTCAGTCCCATTAGTTTCCTGAGTAATTTTTCCCAGTGATAGTTACCATTCCCGATTCCTCCTCACTTCTGTCCTTTGAAAATTTAACGTTTTTGGAATGCTATTAATATTCTTCCCCATGATGACCAATGAAAACTCTTTTATCATTTCCTGGTTCCCAGTTATTATTTCCCAGCCTCGTTCCCTGAGGAGCTGATGTTCACTTTGGCCTCTCTCTTCCTTTTTTATATATTTAAAGGAGTTCTTCCTGTCTGTTTTGTTATTACTTTCTGGATTATCCTCTATGTTTATTGTGGACCTCCTGATTATGATTTTGGTAATCTTTTGTTATTTTAAATAAAGTTTACCAATCCTCAGCCTTACCACTGATCTTTGCAACATAGCAGGCTTTTTTCTGTCAATTTGATGCAATCTTTAACTTCTCTGGTGAACCATGTTTGGTCCATCCCCATCCTAGAATCCTTCTTCCACATATCCTCATCCTTATTGTAAATCATAACCATTTTCTTAAATGTCTCTTACTCTTCCACAACCTCAGTTTCTGCTAAGCTCCTTTCCCAGTGCCTCCAGCCAACTCTGCACTTATTCTTCTGTAATTACCCTGAGTTAAGTTTAGCGCAATTGTTTATGTTCCAAGTTTCTCCCTCTCAAACCAAACACTAAATTCTGCCATTTTATGGTTGCTGTTTCCTACAGGATATTTTATTCTGAGATCATTTGTTGAACTTGCCTCATTAGAGATCACCAGATCGAAAACAGCCTAATCACTTGCTTGGATCTACAACATGTTGTTCTAAGAAACTGACTTGAGTTCTTTCTCATGGCTACCTCTGTCTATCTGACTCTCCCATTCTGTATGAAGTTTAAAGTCACTCATGGTTCATGTGCTGCCTTTGTTATATGCCCTCATTATCTTCTGAGTTATTCTCTGGCCCATCATATAGCTACTATTGGGGAAGGCCTATAAATGGGAGGCAGTGACTGTCAATAAAGCCAGCCCTCCCCCAATTTCCAACCCCACATGTGCACAGCTCCCAGTTCAAGCTGCAACACTCCCTGCCTCTGACTCAGAAAGTTCCTTCCTGAAGGTGCACGTGACTCTCACAAGTTTCCTTGTTCCTGCTCATAATACAAGCATCCCTAGGAAACTCAAAGTCTGTTATCTATTCCTAACTGACACCTCCTTGAGCCACTGCAGTCTCTGGGATGTCAGAAAACCCACCATATGGTTAGGGAGGGAATTCCATGATTTTGACCCAGCAAGAGTGAAGGAATGCTGATATAATTCCAAGTGAGGATGGAGCGTGTCAGAGGGAAACTTGCAGGTGGTGGTGTCCCCATGTATCTGCTGCCCTTGTCTTTCAAGATAGAAATGGTTGTGGGTTTGGAAGGTGCTGTCTGAGGATCTTTGGTAAATTTCTGCAGTACATCTTGTAGATAGTACACACTGCTGCTACTGAGCGTTGGTGGTGGAGGGACAAGATGTCAAACAAACAGACTGCCTTATCATAGAATCCTTACTGTGTGGAAAGAGGCCATTCTGCCCATCAGGTCTGCATTGACCATCTAAACAACATCGCATGCAGACTGAGAATCAACCCCCCTGCCACCCACACCCACCTAACCTGCACATCTTTGGACTGTGGGAAGAAACCAGAGCATCCGGAGGATACTCACACAGACACGGGGAGAATGTGCAAACTCCACACAGCCAGTCACCTGAGGGTGGAATCGAACCCGGTTCTCTGGTGCTGTGAGGCAGCAGTGGTAACCACTGAGCCACACCGTGCAGATGGCTTTGTTCTCCACTCAGGTGGGCCTCCCTACCACAGAAAACTATACCGGCCATTTCGCTGACTATGTTCAACAAAGACATAGATTCATGGAAGCTAAAACTGTTGAGGGATATGAGGAGTGCAGCATTGAGATAGAGGATCATATTGAATGGCAGAGCAATCTTGATGGGTTGAACGGCCTACTCCTACTTTCTCCATTTCTTTGTCAAGATTCCAGAATGTGGCTGGAGCTGGATCCATTTCAGAAAGTGGAGAGTATGTTATCACATTGCTGTCTTGCGCCTTGTCGATTGTTAGGGTTTAGATCTCAGTCACTATAAGAGGTGAGTTACTTGCTGCAGGATTCCCAGATTCTGATGGAGATACCAGAGCCACAGTTTATACGGTGAGTCCAGTCCACCTTTGAGTCAATGGTAACCCTCCGGGAATTGAGGCAGAGCTGGAGGGGCTGTTATTCAGAGCAGCCATCAGACTGTGACTCCATCTGCCCCTGCAACTAGAGGCGAACGATCCCACAGCTGCCATGGGGACAGAGAGCTGGAGGGATCTCCTCTGTGCCCTCTGGCCCAGTCTGGGCAAAACCTGGCTGCTGCACTTCCCACAGTCTGACAGTGAAAATGCTCTCCCTTTGGAGAGAATGATGGTGGTGAGGAGTGTTAGTGCTCAGACCTGTTCACTCAGGAGTCGCTGGTGGGTACAGGCAGACTTCCCTTGGCTCTGTCAGACTCAGATATTAACTGAAACAACAGGGAACTCAAAGATCTGAGTGAATTTAATAATTCAGCCGAATTAATTTAATAGCAACAACTGAATTCATGCCCTGAACATACAGCTGATTACTCTGAGCATGTTAAAGGGACTCGCACTCTCTGGAGACTCATATTGCCTCGTGCAGGCAGTCAGAGATCAAAGGGAAACAGCAACTTGAGCTCCCACAATGTTTCCCACAGCCCATGACAGCTTAGAACCATCAAAACATTGTCATCGTGCTGCCCGTTAGAGGTGTTACTGGGTTCCGGAGTTTCACAGTGATTACACCTTGAGAAGTAATTCATTGTCTCTGAAGCATTTTGGGATTATTATTATTGGGAAGCACTATTATAAGATAGGTTCTATACAAATGCATGCTTTCCTTTCTCTCCATGGAGCCACATGGATGGCCATCGCACTATGTGATCGCTCTGGAGGGGGTGCAGAGGAGATTCACCAGGATGCTCCCTACGATGGAGCGTTCCTGCGATGGAGATAAACTCGGGATGTTTTCCTTACAGCGGAGGATGCTGAGGAGGGACCTGGTGGTGGTGGGTAAGATAATGAGCACAAGGACACAGTGGATAGGAAGCAGCTACTCCTCTTGATCAAAGGGTTAATGTTGAAAAGTGTGCAGCTGGAAAAACACAGCAGGTCAGGCAGCACCCAAGGAGCAGGAGAGTTGACATTTCGGGCATGAGGCCTTCATTCCTGATGAAGGGCTTATGCCTGAAACATCGACTCTCCTGGTCCTCGGATGCTGCCTGACCTGCTGTGTTTTTCCAGCTGCACACTTTTCGACTCTGACTCTCCAGTATCTGCAGTCCTCACTTTCTCCGAATTGAAGGGTCAATGACAAACGGACATTATTTTAAGGTGAAAGGCAGTGGAGATTGGGCCCAGAGTGGACCCCATGGTGGGGGGAGAATGGGCTCAGTGTGGACTCCATGGTGGGTGGAGAATGGGCTCAGGGTGGACCCTGTGATGGGGGGAGAATGGGCTCAGGGTGGACCCCGTGAAGGGGGAGTGTGGGCTCAGGGTAAACCCCGTGGCGAGGGGAGAATGGGCTCAGGGTGGACCCCATGATGGGGGAGCGTGGGCTCAGGGCAAACATGGGACCTGTTGGAATCGGTTGAGGCAATGTTGGCAATGTTGACGAAATGATGGAAGATGGTGCTTGAGTGACTGATTGGGCCTGGCGTTGGCAGTGGTGAAAAGATGGCATCACTGTGACATTGACAAGGGGGTAGGGGGCAGCCATTTGCGAGAGACGTGACTCTGATGTTGGCGAGTCTGGTGGCAGATGCCAGTGAATCGTTGATAGAGGAGAATGGGCCCAGCGATGAAAGATGACACCTGAAGGGTAGTGGCTGTGGTTTTGGTTGGGTCCGGTGTAGATGGCGGTGAGGCAGTGGGGGAGGGATAATAGCGCAGGTGTCACTGATGATGAGCTGGCTCAGGACTAATGGACTCTTTAAGCAATAATTTTTTTTCTTATTTTTAAAACCATTTAAAATGGCACCAGATTGTGGCAACAGTAGGAAAGCTTTTCATTGTATTTTACTGTTTTTCTCACTGAAAACCACACGTGACAATAAAACTAGTCATTCATTCAAGGGCAACTGTGAAGCAGGTACAATTATGATGAATGATCCTGTTTCCATGTCAGCTCAAGAGCTAAGCTCAACGTCACATGAGTCTCTCAGCCGTTGTATATTCCAGGGGAACATCCCAAGGGCTCAGGGACAGTGATGGAGACGGGTAGCTTCAGGGAGTTAGTAATGTGAACCTTCCATCAGACAGATGTGAGCTGGGTCAGGTGTACACTGAGATCCCTCTTCATGTGGCTCAGCCACCGTGAAGGTGTGAGTATGTAATCTCCTGCTGCAGTACTGAGGGAGTGCTGCACTGCCAGAGGTCCCATTCATCAAGGGAGGGAATAACCTGAAGGACTGTCTTGTCACAATGACTGACAAGTTCTTAAGAGCCCATTTGAGAAGGGGTGGCAGAGCTCTTGCCCCATGCCCATGCCTAATATTGGGACCTCACCTGACAAAATCCCAGTGCTGCAAAGAAGCAGCCTTTCTGCCCATCCAGTGTGGGCTAGCTCCGCCAATGAGCAGTCCTGTCAGTCGTATGCTATCGCTGTTCCTCTGCATTGCCGCATTCCAACAATCTGTCCTGGTCCACACACATTGATGTGACAGTCAACGAAACACAACAATGCCTCCAATTCCTCAGCCTAACCCTAACCCTAACCCTAACCCTAACCCAAACCCATAAAAATTTTTATAGATGCACCACAGAAAGCATTCGAAACAGTTGCATCATGGCTTGGTATGGCAATTGCTTTGCTTAGGACCGTAAGAAACTACAGAGAGTTGTGAACACAGCCCAGTCTATCACACAAGCCAATCTTCCATCCATTAACTACATCTACACTTCTCACTGCCTCAGGTAGGCAGCCGACATCAAAGACCCCTCCTACCCTGATTATAATCTCTTCCAACCTCTCCCATCAGGCAGAAGGTACAAAAGCTTAAACACACATACCAATAAATTCAAGAACAAGCTTCTTCCCCGCTGTTATGAGACTTCTGAATCAACCTCTTACGTTTTAAAGTTAATGCTGACCTCACTCTTTGTGCACCTTCTCTGCAGCTGTAACATTGTATTCCTCTCTCTGTTCTATTACCCTAGTGCACTTTGTGTGGCCTGCTCTGCATGTACTGCATGCAAAACACAACTTTTCACAGTCTTTAGGTACAGGAGACAATAATCAAACAAAATCAAAATCAAAAAAGTTTCCCATTTGAAAGCCAATATTGATTCTGCATGCACTGCAATTTCAGGCAGCAGCTTCCAAATCCGAACCCTGAATACAAATATCCTTCAAGTTCCTTCGTATTTGTCTGTCGGTCACCTCACGTTCCTGCCTTCTGATTATTGCCCCACATGAAAATATCCTGGAATTACTTCAAAGTTTCGGAGAAGATTTGTAGCTCAGGTGCTCGTTGTTGTGGTTCTGTTCGCCGAGCTGGAATTACTTTTTTTAAAAGAATTCATGCAGGGGGCATGGGCTGGGCCAGCATTTTCTTGTCCCCGCCCCTTGAATCAAGATGGGCTGTCTTCTTGATTCAAGTAAATCTCTTCTTTCTAAAGAATGGAGAGGCGCTGTTGTATTCTTCCATCTCGCTATGAGGAGGAAACGTGCATGAATGCCACATTTCGAAGGGAACACAAATTTTATACTGAATGAGAAAAGGTGTGCTGATTGGTCAGCAGATTGACTCTGATTGGTCTAGGTGTTGCCATGGGGAATGCACCAAGGAACCACTATTCCCTCCATTCTTTAAGCAGAGATGCAGGCAGGATGGGTGCCGGACTGATGTTTTAAAACAGTTTAGCATAAACTAAGTTCATTAATGTTACTAGATCAGGTTTACTCCATCCGTCTTTCACAGCTGCCTGTGGGAGTTTGCTGTGTAAATACCAGCTCCTATGCTTCTTCTGTTATACTGTGATCACATTTTATTAAAAGCGCTTTATTGGTTGTGAAATGCTTGGAGCTGAGACTGTGAAAATGTCACTGGTGAATTTATTAAACAACTTTGCGCTCGTATTAACAAGCACGATGCACTGAGTCAGAAAGGAGTCTCCCTGTGTCCTTCAGGAATGTCTAAACGCCTCCGCACTGAGCATTACTCCCTGTGGGCATCTGCAGCTCAGCACTATTCATCAGGTCTGCCTTCCCTCTTTCCATCCTCTTCCTTTATAGAGTACTTATCCAGCCTAGAAGGAGATTGATTGCACACTGGAGTGCAGTCGCACAGAGCTGACAGAACTGTGTTGGTCCTGGTTAGACAGCTTAGCAGAGCCCCGATTCTGACGGTCTGACTGACTCAGCTTGGCAGGCAGTTGGCATAATAGGCAGCAACAGAGCCTTGCCTCTGCCCAAGCTCCAATTTCAATCCCCATGCCTCCGCCCCCTGATGGCCCATTGCCCAATCTGAGTTCAAAATATCACACAGAAACTTTCAGTATGGAAATAGCCCGTCAGGTCGATCCCAGCACAAAAATTCTATATGTGCCCTTGGTGTAATTCTATCTTACTGTATCCCCCTTTCTCAAATGTGTTGCCTCAACTACTGCACATTAGACCCTCCCACACGCATTCTCACCATTCTCTTGAGTGAAGATGTTTTTTGTGAATCCATGGCTAGATTTATCGGTGATCATTTTATATTGTGAACTCGCATCAGTACAGACACCAACACTGAGTATCTATGTCCAAGGGTCTTTCACAGGGAGAATGCCTGACCTGCTGTGCTTTTCCAGCACCACACTCCCGACTCTGATCTCCAGCATCTACAGTCCTCTCTTTCTCCCAGGGAGAACTACCGAACAAGCGTTTGACACATAAAAAGCTTTTGGAACAGATGACCCAAAGCCTAGTCAAAAGGTTTGAAGGAACATTTTAAATGAGGAAGGCAAGGCTAAGAGGCAGACAGATGGAAGGCTTGTCCGCCAATAAGGGTAGGATTCAAATCCAGGATGCTTGAGAGGCCGGAATGAGAGGAGCGTAGGAACTGAGGGAGGTGTGGAGCTATTGGAGAAGGACAGGAGAGGCCTGGAAGACATGGTTTCCAAGTGATGGATGAGCTGGGCTGGCAGCCAGTGTAGGCCAGTGGGACTGGATGAACAGAGTGTGAAACGGACAAGAAGAGGAAAATCATTCTGGTGTCTACCCAATCAAATCACTTTATCGTGAGGTACAATTCACCTGGGTCCCTTCTTCCGCGGACAGAAAGCAGGTCCTTTATGTTTTAAGACCATAATACATAGCAGCAGATGTCAGCCATTCAGTCTAGCAGGGCCGCTCCACCATTCAATAAGATCATGGCTGATCTCAACTCCACATTCCTCTATTTTTCCGTAACCCTTGATTCTGTTACTGATTAAAAATTTGTATACCCGGCCTTTAATATTCTTAACGACTGCTATGATAAAGAATTCCACAAATTTACTTGTCTCTGGGAGAAGAAATTCCTCCTCATCTCTGTCTTTAATGGAAGACCTCTTGTTCTGAGATGATGCCCTCTGGTCTGAGACTCTCCCACAAGGGAAACAAGCTTTCCTCATCTCCCCTGTCAAGTCCTCTAAGAATTTTGTACCTTTCACCAAGGTCTCCCCTCATTCCTTTGCATTCCAATAAGTCCTGGCTCAATCTCATAAGACAGTCCTTCCATTTCCAGAATCAGTCCCAGTGAACCTTCTGTGGACTGCTTCCTATGCCAGTGTCTTGCCTCCGGTAAGGGGCCGAAAACTGTTCACAGTATTCCAGCTGTAGTCTGCCTACTGCCCTGTATAGTTTTAGCAAGACATTGTTACTTTGATATTCCATTCCCTTTGATTTATGTCTGACAACTGCCAAATCCCTCCGGGCTGCAGTCTTCTTAGATAATATTCAGCTCCCCATTCTTACTGCCAAAGTGCATAACCTCACTTTTCCCACATTATATTTCATCTGCCAAGTTTTTGCCCACTCACTTAATCTATCTACATCGTTCTGCGGATTTTTTATATCATCCTCATCATTTGCCTGCCCACCTATTTTTCTGATATTCGCAAACTTGGCAACAGTCCACTCACTTTCCTCATCCAAGACATTGATATAGATTGTCAGGAATTGTGGCCAACCCCAGCAGCGATCTCTGTTGCATTCCACTAGTTACAGGTCACCATCTTGAAAGTGGCCCCTTTATCCCAACCCTCTGGCTGCTGTGGGTTAGCCAATGCTCTATCAACCCCATTGGTTCTTATCTGATTTACAGGCTAATGTGGGGTCCTAACCAATGCCTGCTGGAAATCCAAATGTAAAATTACACACACACATCGCCTCCCCTCCGCAATGGAGTTTTGCCTCCTACCTTGCGGGACCCAGTGAAGATGGAGCGTAGGTGTTCCTTGGCGGCTGCCACTCTTGCCAATGCCCGCTCTTTCCTCAGAGTCTTTGGCGACGGCAGACTCCAGCCGCTCTCGGTTTTCTGTTTGCCTTTCAGCTGGCTGCTGGAGATGAAGTCCCGCCTCTCGCCGTCGCGTGCCAAATTGCCATCGCTGTAGGTGCGCCACATGCCCAGGTCGTCCACCCCCAGCCGGTAGGCCGTGTCCTGACCCCCGGGCCCCAGGCTGTCGCAGCTCTTGTCTGATTCATCATAGCTGTCTCTGGCCAGCTGGTGCAGTGTGTCGACACTCAGGCTGTACTCCTTCTCGATCCGTACCTCGGGAATGGTCACTTTCTGACCCTCCTCACAGACGACCACCTTCGCCTCCTCAATGGCGGGCGCCTCCATCCTGGCCCCCTCCTGGCAGTCAGTCGTTGAGTGTTTACACCAGGGCAGGATCTGCCGTGTCCAGGGTAGGAACTCACAGTCCAACAGGCAGCCTTCTGACCCCACTTTACGCAGATTCCCAAAGTGCGTCTTCAACATCTGCCGAGAGATATAACCAGAGGTGAATGATTCGTTGCATTTGTGCAGCACCGTTAACAGAATCACAGTGGTGTCACAGCACAGAAGGAGGCCCTTCTGTCCAGTGTGCCCAAACTGTCTCATCATCACCGACTGCCAATCTCCAGTGTTTTTGCCCTATCCCTGGACACTATTCCAAACCAAATAACCAATGGCCCTGTTGAAGGCTTCAACTGAACCTATTTCCGCTACAGTTCCCAGCAGTCCATCCCTTAGCCTAACTACTCGCTGAGTGGAAAGATTTTCCTCACATCACATTTGCTTCTTTTGCACACCACTTTAAGATCTATGCCCGCTCATAGAGTCATGCAGCATAGAAAGAGACCTTTCGGTCTAATTCGTCCGTGCTGGCCAAGTTTCCCAAACTAAAGTAGTCCCATGTGCCTGCATTTAGCTATGTCCCTCTAAACCTGTCCTGTTCATGCCCCTGTCCAAATGTCTTTTAAATGCTGTAACTGTAGGTGGATCTACCACTTCCTCTGATAGTTCATTCCACATATGAACCATCCTCTGTGTGATAAAGTTGTCTCTAGTTCTAGTCCCTTGAACAAGAGGGAACAGCTTCGGCCTCTCCACTCTATCCAGCCCTCTGATGAGTGTGAAACCTCGATCAAATCTCCTCTCAGCTTTCTTCTCTCCAGGGAGACCTTCTGCAATTCGATCCTTGAGGCTGAAGTTCCTCATCCCTCGGACATTAATATTGCTCTGCCCTCTCTCCAATGCAATCTCATCGTTCCAATAATGTGATGCTCATGCATGTGCATAGTTTTTGTGAGGCGCTTTGTACACTATCAGCTTTCTTTGGATCTCCTGAAACACTTCACTACTAATGAGATAATGTTCGAAGCTAGTCATTGTCCTCATAAAGAAGATGGCCAGATATTCAGCACACAGCAAGCACATTCAAATAACAATTACCGGGGAAGCTGTGTTTTTCACAGTATTAAATTCAAGTTTAAAATTGGCCTAACATACAGAAGGGAACCCCAACTTTGTTTGTTCTCAGCAATCTTTATAGTCTTTTTGAAACCACTTTTTTCCCAAATGAAACTTGATTTTCTTGCCTAAAGACGTGCACCTTTGACATACACTCCATATGCACTCCATCACCACTGCATATGGAGTGTAAACTGGGAAGGGGCTTTTAACTTCAGTTCCTCCTGAGGACCTGCCCTTCTAATCATCTGTTAGATTTTCACAACAATTTTGAGTCTCTTGTTTCTGAGAGCCATCTGCCTTTAATCCGACCTGTCCCGATGTCAATTCATTCTCCAACTGAGAACTTGCTTTCTTTCAGCCCCAGAGGGTCCTCTCTAGTCACTGGGAGGCTGTCTCAACTTAGACAGATCAATTCTCTCCCATTCTGTATTCCCCAGGCCACTATCTCCAGCACTGTTCTGCCTCACAACATGCCTGCAGTTGGTTTAACATCAACGGAAATGTTAAGCCAATAGGCCAGATCTGATATCCACTGATGAGTGTCACGCACTGTTTAAGTTGACCCTGTTTTCTGTCAGACACTGTTTAAATTGACCCTGTTTCCTGTCAAACCCTGCTTAAATTGACCCTATTTCCGGTTGGACACGGTTTAAATTGACCCTGTTTCCTGTTGAACACTGTTTGAATTGACCCTGCTTCCTGTTGGACACGGTTTAAATTGACCCTGTTTCCTGTTGGACACGGTTTAAATTGACTCCGTTTCCTGTCGGACACTGATTAAATTGACCCTGCTTCCTGTTGGACACTGTTTAAATTGACCCTGTTTCCTGTTGGACACTGTTTAAATTGACGCTGTTTCCTGTCAGACACTGTTTAAATTGACCTGTTTCCTGTTGGACACAGTTTAAATTGACCTGTTTCCTGTCAGACACTGTTTAAATTGACCTGTTTCCTGTTGGACACAGTTTAAATTGACCCTGTTTCCTGTTGGACACAGTTTAAATTGACGCTGTTTCCTGTCAGACACTGTTTAAATTGACCTGTTTCCTGTTGGACACAGTTTAAATTGACGCTGTTTCCTGTCAGACATTGTTTAAATTGACCTGTTTCCTGTTGGACACAGTTTAAATTGACCTGTTTCCTGTTGGACACTTTAAATTGACCCTGCTTACCGTCAGACACTGTTTAAATTGACCCTGTTTACAGGCAGAGGCTGTTTAAACTGACCCTGTTTAATGTCAGACGCTGTTTAAATTGACCCTGTTTGCCATCAGACACTGTTTAAATTGACCCTGTTTACAGGCAGAGGCTGTTTAAATTGACCCTGTTCCCTGTCAGACACTGTTCAAATTGACCCTGTTTCCTGTCGGACACGGTTTAAATTGACCCTGTTTCCTGATGGACACGGTTTAAATTGACCCTGTTTCCTGTTGGACACTGTTTAAATTGACCCTGTTTCCTGTTGGACACTGTTTAAATTGACCCTGTTCCCTGTCTGACACTGTTCAAATTGACCCTGTTTCCTGTCGGACACGGTTTAAATTGACCCTGTTCCCTGTCGGACACGGTTTAAATTGACCCTGTTTCCTGTCGGACACGGTTTAAATTGACCCTGTTCCCTGTCTGACACTGTTCAAATTGACCCTGTTTCCTGTCAGACACGGTTTAAATTGACCCTGTTTCCTGTCAGACACGGTTTAAATTGACCCTGTTTCCTGTCGTACATGGTTTAAATTGACTCTGTTCCCTGTCAGACACGGTTTAAATTGACCCCGTTTCCTGTCGGACATGGTTTAAATTGACCCTGATTCCTGTTGGACACGGTTTAAATTGACCCTGTTCCCTATCAGACCCTGTTTAAATTGACACTGTTTCCTGTTGGACACTGTTTAAATTGACCCTGTTTCCTGTCGTACATGGTTTAAATTGACTCTGTTCCCTGTCAGACACTGTTTAAATTGACCCTGATTCCTGTTGGACACGGTTTAAATTGACCCTGTTCCCTATCAGACCCTGTTTAAATTGACCCTGTTCCCTATCAGACCCTGTTTAAATTGACACTGTTTCCTGTTGGACACTGTTTAAATTGACCCGGTTTACTGTCTGCACTGTTTAAATTGATCCTGTTTCCCGTCAGACCCTGTTTAAATTGACCCTGTTTACAGGCAGACGCTGTTTAAATTGACCCTCTTTCCTGTCGGACACTGTTTAAATTGACCCTGTTTACAGTCAGATGCTGTTTAAATTATCCGTGTTTATTGTCAGATTGACCCTGTCTTCGTGTCAGACAGTGTTTAATCAGACCCGATGGTGGGGATGATGCCAGCAGCCCAGATTTCACTGTTGTTGAACTGGTGCTGTTTCAGGAATTAACTCCACATCCTGCCCCTGAACATAGCAGGCACATACTACCACTGTCAATAAAACCTGCCAGGGAAATCACTCAGAATAAAGCAGGGCTGGGGCCTACTCTGAGCAGCAGGCACGTGAAGGACGGAAGAAAGAATGTGCAGCTCGCAGTTTAGATTAGTTCTGATTGCTGGAATGTCCTGTTTTCCTGGATTCTGGCTGGAATTTAATCCTGATATTGGGGATCCTGCCTTATAGGTGGAGATGTCTTCCATGACTCCATTAGTGAAGACCCATTGTGCATTCCTGCCCATCATCAGGCCTTCCCCAGGATTTAGGCACCGGAGTGAAATTCTTGAACCTCCCATTAACTGGGGACGAGGTGCCATCAGTTATTCATTGCCCTTCAGTGTCTCCGAGGGAGTGGCAATTCACCAGGAATACTATCACCAAAGACCTGGGATCGACAAGTCTTCCAGGGCCACAGTGAGTCTGGGTGTGGTTGGACCTGCAGGGAAGGGTTCACTATCCAGGTCAGGGTGGGGGCTGGACATTCAGAGCGAAGGGCTGAGGTCTGCTTCCTGTCGGAAGGATGTTGTCAAAATTGAAAGGGTTCAAAAAAGATTTACAAGGATGTTGCTCGGGTCAGAGTGTTTGAGTTATAGGGAGAGGCTGAATAGGCTGGGGCTGTTTTCCCTGGAGCATCAGAGGTCAAGGGGAGGCCTTATAAAATCCTGAGGGGCATGGACAGGATAAATAGATAAGGTCTTTTACCTGGATTGGGCAAGTTCAGAAGTAGAGGGTATAGGTTTAGGGTGAGAGGGGATGGTGCATGTATGGAATGAGCTGCCAGAGGAAGTGGTGGAGGCTGGTATAATTACAGCATTTAAAAGGCACCTGGGTGGGTATATGAATAGGAAGGGTTTCGAGGGATATGTGCTGGCAAATGGGACTAGATTTTGTTTGGATATCCACTCAGCATGGATGAGTTGGACCAAAGGGTCTGTTTCTGTGCTGTACACCTCTATGATGCTATGATTCTATGTGAGTCCAACCCAGCCATTCCCACCTGATGTGTCCCGAGTGTTAGGCCATTGGTGAAAGGGTTTGAGGGAGTCGGGGCCTTGTTGGACAGGATGCAAATGGAGGGTCCACATGGGATGGGGAGGTCTGGAAGCCCAGAAAGGAGAAACACCACCCTCTCCTCACCCCTGAACCTCCACCTCCCAACAGTTGATTGAACCTTCCCCCTCGCCAACACACTGGAGAGTCAAACTGCCAATCACAGGCCTCTCCTATCCACTTCAGGGTCTCAAATGACTCACAGCCCTCCCAATACCTTCTATGACCAGAGTGATTGGATTCCAGTTCCATAGTCATATGGAGAATTATATTAAAAGGTAAAGAACTTCAACAGTGCCTTTCTTCTGTTTCCAAGGATGAATCCTGCCTCTGACGGGATCTATTACATGAATCTGAGTGGGCAGATGTGCCCTTTACTTAACGTTATGTCTGCAAGATGGCACTTACAACAGTTTTGCCCTCCCTCTGCGCTGCTGCAGGGAGTGGGGTAACCCAGGATCTGTGCTGGAATCTCCAGAGAGGCTTTCTGCAATCAGTGAGTTACAGCCTCACAGGGCGCAACAATCCAACAACATCCGTGAGGGCAAGAGCGGCAGTGGGTACCTGGCACCAGGACTGGCGCAGACCCTCTGTTTTTCTGATAATCTCTCCTCAAACATCACCATCATATCACAGGAAGCTGCCTTTTATTGACAGAACGGAATTGAATTAATCAACTGTTTGCACATTGAGCTTTTGAGCAAATTGAATGTTTACAATTGAATTCATTTGGAGAGCAATTCCTGTCGAGAGTGAGTGAGTCAGTCCCCAGTTAGCCATTCAAGATCCAGTTAAGGCATCCAGTAGCAAAGCCCTCTGGATTTCTCGTGGGTTGAGGGTTGTGATTCAGTTGCTGCGAGCTGTCTTTGATGGGCCAACCTCATATCCCTGGCCAGCGGGTATAACAAGGCTGGAGGGGGGAGGGGGGTGCAGGGCCCTGAACACACGAACAACTCCATGTTCTCCTCCAACCCCCAAACACCTTCACGCCTCCCCATCACAAAACATCGCAGACACTAGAAACCGAAACAAAAGCTGACTATGTTGGAAAGACCTCGCAGGTGAGGCAGCTTCTGCACAGAGAAAACCAGAATTAATGTCTCAAATTCATCAGAATTGTGAAATGTTTGAAATGGAATATGTTTTAAGCAACTACAGAGGCGGGGGGGGGGGTGTGGGGAGGAAGAGGGAGCAGCATAGAGGAGGTGGGAGAAAAGCAAACTATAATTGAAAGGGATAATGTGAACACATAATTAGAACAGTCTATGCCATCATTGGTGGGATGACAGACCTACTAAAAGATGCTGTGGAGCTGCTGGTTTGGACAAAGTTAAAAATCACATAACACCAGGTTAGCATGAAGGAGCAGTGCTCCGAAAGCTTGTACTTCCCAAACACCTGTTGGGCTATAACCTGGTGTCGTGTGAATTTTAACTCGATCGAAAGGTGCTTATTCCTAGAAACCTTAGGGAGGTGAAGATATTCCCTAGATATGTTCACTATATTTCAATAGAAGTCAGGTTTGTTAACAGCAAAAGATTCCTTCAATCGCTGCATGTATGGGAAGTTTGAGTGCAAAATGCTGCTTGGTTCAAGGATAATCACACTGGGGTGGAATCTGTCATTGAAGCCAAATGATCCACTTTCATCGATCCCAAGACAAATCTGAGCCAAGGAAAACTCAGAATGTATGAGGAAGTGTTCAAAGTGAAGACTGTTAGGTGGTAAAGCGATGACAGTTAGTTACTGCTCTGTCAGAATACCCAGCGATTCTCCAATACAGGAGCAATCAGGCAGAAAAGGCACCAGCTCTCTCAGGAAACAAAGTGGCCTCAGTGAAAGTAACATCAGTGAAAATCAACATCGAATGTAAAAAACAGTTGGAGAGATAGGGAGAACATTACTTTGATTTGTATTCTAGACAGAACACCATCACCAAGGAAGCTCTGAAAACAAAACTCTCTGCTGGAGGTGGGATTAGATATCAAACCCACAGACAACGGGATTAATCAGAGATATCAAGGGACACATGGTAATACCATCCTGCCTGAACACTGCAAGCACTGGAAACCTGTGTTTCCGGACTGTCTGCATAGACGTTTCTGTCTCTGCTGGACAGAGGGAGCAGTGTCCCAGTATTCGATGGAAAACGTGATGCTGAGACTGTGACCCCGTTCAGGAATGAGAGTGACTGTAGCGGTGAAGAAGCAATTATTCCATCTCCCCACTGAGCTTCGGTGGAAAACTATTGACCTGCACTTTCATAGAGTCACAGAGATGTACAGCACAAAATCAGACCTTTTGGTCCACCTTGTCCATGCCAACCAGATATCCTAACCTAATCTTGTCCCATCTGCCAGCATTTGGCCCATATCCCTTTAAACCCTTCCAATTCACATACCCACCCAGATGCCTTTTAAATGTTGAAATTGAACCAGCCTCCACCTCTTCATCTGACAGCTCATTCCATACATGTACCATCCTCTGTATGAAAAAATTGTCCCTTAGATCCCTTTTAAATTTTTCCCCTCTCACTCTTAACCTAAGCCCTGTAGTTCTGGGCTTCCCAACCCAGGGAAAAACCTTGTCTATTTTAACCTATCCATACCCCTTGTGATTTTATAAACCCATCAGTCTCTGACGCTCCAGGGAAAACAGCTCTAGCCTAAGCAGCCTCTCTCTATAGCTCAAACCCTCCAACCCTGGCAAGATCTTTGCTAACGAGGCGGCACAGTGGCTAGCACTGCTGCCTCACAGAGCCAGGGACCCAGGTTCAATTCCTGCCTCGGGCAGCTGCTGTATGGAGTTTGCACATTCTCCCTGTGTCTGAGTAGGTTTCTACCGGGTGCTCCGGTTTCCTCCCACAGTCCAAAGATTTGCAGGTCAGGTGAATTGGCCGTGCTAAATTGCCAATGTGTTAGGTGCATTAGTCAGGGAGAAATATAGGGTAAGGGACTGGGTCTGGGTGGGTTACTCTTTGGAGGGTCGGTGTGGACTTGTTGGGCCAAAGGGCCTGTTTCCATAGTGTAGGAAATCTAAATCTTGTCTGAACCCTTTCAAGTTTCACAGTATTCTTCTAATAGGAGGGAGACCAGGATTGTACACAATATTCCAAAAGTGGTCTAACCAATGTCCTGCATAGCTGTAACGTGACCTCCCACCTCATAGACTTGATGCTCTGACCAATAAAGAAAAGCATACCAAATTCCTTCTTCAATATCCTATCTATCTACGACTCCACTTCAAGGAGCTATGAACCTACACTCCAAGGTCTCTTTGTTCAGCAACACTCCCCAGGACCCAGGTACACAAGTTCCCTATACCTAACAGCCTTTCCTTTCACCCTCACAGGAATATACTGTCTGTGGGCTCTCATTATTTCATTTCTGAAGGCTTCCCATTTTCCAGCCGTCCCTGTACCTGCGAATATCTGTCCCCAATCAGCTTTTGAAAGTTCTTGCCTAATACCATCAAAATTGGTCTTTCTCCAATTTAGAGCTTCAACTTTTAGATCTGGTCTATCCTTTTCCATCACTATTTTAAAACTAATAGAACTATGGTTGCTGGCCCTAAAGTGCTCCCCCACTGACACCTCAGTCATCTGCCCTGCCTTATTTCCCAAGAGTAAGTCAAGTTTTGCATCTTCTCCAGTCGGTACATCCACGTATTGAATCAGAAAATTCTCTTGTGCACACTTAACAAATTCCTCTCCATCTAGACACTATGGCAGTCCTAGTCTATGTTTGGAATCCCCAACCATAAACACTCTATTATTCTTACAGATACCTTTCAAATTTGTTTCTCAATCTCCTGCTGAATATCAGGGGGTCTATAATACAATCCCAATAAGGTGATCATCCCTTTCTTATTTCTCAGTTCTACCCAAACAACTTCCCTGGATGTATTCCCAAGAACTCATATCCTCCCTAAGTACAGCCCTAATGCTATTCCTTACCAAAAATGCCACACCTTGTCCTCTCTTGCAGAAAAATCTGTCTGTGCCTCTGACTAGAGAGTTCCCTATCACAATCAATTGCTTGGAACTGACATACCCCTCATTACATTACAGCCAGTCTCGTTACCAGAAACTTGACTGTTCGTGCTACCTTCCCCTGAGAAACCATCACCCCCTACATTTTCCAAAACAGCGTACTTGTTTGAGATGGGGATAGCCACAGGAGACTCCTGCATTATCTGCCTATCCTTTCCTGGAGTTAACCCATCTACTTGACTGTATCTGCAGCTTTTCTCCCTTCCTATTATTGCCATCCATCACGCCCCCAGCTCCTGTAAATTCCTCATTGCCTGTAACTACTGCTCCAACTGATCTATGCAATATGATAGGATTCACAATCAAAGACATTTCCTGCAGATGTAATCATCAGTATATTGGAAACTCTCCCTAGACTCCCACATCTGACAGGAAGTGTAAATCACACTACCTAGGTCACCTTTGCAGCTTAACAGTCTACAGGCTGAGGAAAATAGCACAGTCTGACTGCTCTAAAGAAATACTGCTCCAGGCCAACTTCCGTATCTATGTTTTATATTTTAAAAATTTAGTCAAGAGACAGATCTCAACAAAACATATCATAAAGAAAGAACCCACTCTACTCACTATTGCAGATTTACAGCAAGATTACGCTGAAAAGCTATGCATCTAGCTTCTCCTGTGCTGTGAGCTCTCTCACACAGATTCCTCCAAGGTCAGCTGTGAATTGCGCTGTTTGTTAATTTTTCCTAGAAGCACTCCAATGTCCAGAGATACTTGAACTCCAACAGCCAAGGCAGGAGCTGTGCAGATTCACTGCTGTGTCAGACATCTCACTGACCACGTGGTCTCTGCTTTTGTCTGTCTTCCTCTTTTTTTAAAGTGCTGTTGATTTGATCTTCTTTCCCCCACAGTTCCAAAACAATGCAACAGCATATAAAACAGTAAGGAAATCACCTCCAACACCGAATAAAGGAGCAGCTCTTACAGCCACAAATTTTTCCCATCCTCCATCTATCCTCGTCAGATGGAAGATGAGGATCCAGATGAAGATTCCTGTCTGGTTTTGGGATTGGAGGGTCTACCATTGCCATGGCTTGCTGCAGTCCACCAGCTGCCAAGGGAGTTGACACTGACCATTACCCATTGACTCCATCAATCCCACTGAGGCGTTTGACCATTTGGGCAGGGCCACCCTATTTAAGCTGCTGGAGACAAACGGCTCAATGTAATCTCCTCGCTCTGGGACGGCCAGAGGAATAGGGTCAGCTCCAACAGGCTGACATCAGAACCCTGTGAGATCTGCAGTGTGGTCAAACAGGGGGTTCTAGCACCGATACTGCTCAGGCATATCCTCGCCATCAGGCTTTGAGTCCTTCGTGATGGGGGATGGAGGTGTAGGACTCAAAGCACTCCGCTTCTTCCTTTCCCGCCGTACCACCCAGTACCCTTCCACCGACACCCTCCTTCGACTGACCGAACTGGTCCTCACCCTGAACAACTTTTCTTACCAATCCTCCCACTTTCTCCAAACAAAAGGAGTAGCCATGGGCACCCGCATGGGCCCCAGCTATGCCTGCCTCTTCGTAGGGTATGTGGAACAATCCATCTTCCGCAACTACACTGGCCCCACCCCCCATCTTTTCCTTCGCTACATTGATGACTGTATCGGCGCTACCTCGTGCTCCCACGAGGAGGTTGAACAGTTCATCCACTACACTAACACCTTCCACCCCGACCTCAAATTCACCTGGACAGTCTCGGACTCCTCCCTCCCCTTCCTAGACCTTTCTGTTTCTATCTCAGGCGACCGAATCAACACGGACATCTACTACAAACCAACCGACTCCCACAGCTACCTAGACTACACCTCCTCCCATCCTGCCCCCTGTAAAAACGCCATCCCATTCTCCCAATTCCTTCGACTCCGCCGCATCTGCTCCCAGGAGGACCAGTACAAAATACGTACAACACAGATGGCCACCTTCTTCAAGGACCGCAATTTCCCCCCCGACGTGGTCGACGGTGCCCTCCACCGCATCGGCTCCACTTCCCGCTCCTCCGCCCCTGAGCCCCGCCCCTCCAACCGCCACCAGGACAGAACCCCACTGGCCCTCACCTACCACCCCACCAATCTCCATGTACAGCGCATCATCCGCCGTCACTTCCGCCACCTCCAAACGGACCCCACCACCAAGGATATATTTCCCTCCCCTCCCCTACCAGCTTTCCGTAGAGACCACTCCCTCCGCGACTCCCTTGTCAGATCCACACCCCCCACCGACCCAACCACCACTCCCGGGGGAAATTGTGGTCCTTGAAGAAGGAGGCCATCTGTGTTGTGCGTTTTTGGAACTGGTCCTCTTGGGAGCAGATGCGGCGGAGTCGAAGGAATTGGGAGAATGGGTTGGCGTTTTTACAGGGGGCAGGATGGGAGGTGTAGTCCAGGTAGCTGTGGGAGTCGGTTGGTTTGTAGTAGATGTCCGTGTTGATTCGGTCGCCTGAGATAGAAACAGAAAGGTCTAGGAAGTTCCTGACCTGCAGTCTTCTTCTTGACCTCTCCGCCTCCATCCTACTCCGACCTATCACCCTCACCTTGACCTCTTTCCACCTATCACATTTCCAACGCCCCTCCTCCAAGTCCCTCCTCCCTACCTTTTATCTTCTCCTGCTGAACACTCTCTGCTCATTCCTGAAGAAGGGCCTGTGCCCGAAACGTCGAATCTCCTGTTCCCTGGATGCTGCCTGACCTGCTGCGCTGTTCCAGCAATAAAGTTTCAACTGCATTTGGTTTCACCATCAGCATCAGGAAGAAAAACGGCATGATCCGCAAAGAGGCCACTCTGCCCTCTATGTGCATCTAAAACAATGTTGGAAGCTCCACGCAGAACCTGTGAGTGGGTGTGTGTGTCTGTCAGTCTCACCTCTGAGAGAGATAGGGAAATATTTCCAAGAACATATGGTTGGCATGGGAACCACAGATAGAAAGATTAGGATTGCCCGATAAAGGGCTTCATAAAGCAATAATGCAGTAATGAATAAGCACAAAATAATTGACTTGTTCAAAGTTTGCACTGAACAAATAGTTCCAAGGGAATGTGACGTTTGCCAAGATAGGAAGCTCTTCAATTTAAGCCACTGTCTGTTCAGTTAACGAGAACAGGTTCGTGAACATGATTCCGGATGACTTGAACAATACTCAGAGGGAGGCAATGGCCTAGTGATATTATTGCTGGGCAGTTAACCCAGAGACCCAGATAACGTTCTGGGGCGTGGGTTCAATAAAATATCTGGAATGGAGATTCTAATGATGACCATGAATCCATTGTCGATTGGCGGAAAACCCCATCTGGTTCACTAATATCCTTTAGGGAAGGAAACTGTCATCCTTACCTGGTCTGGCCTACATGTGACTCCAGACCCACAGTAATGTGGTTGACTCTTAACCATCCTCTAGGCAATGCGGGATAGGTAATAAATGCTGGTCCAACCAGCGACACCCTCAACCCGTGAATGAATAAAAAGGAAGTCCTATCCTCCCAAACATCTATAATTAATAAAAGTTAACCTTGAATAATATGGTTTCAGTGTCTCTGAAGTTACAACAGTAGAGACACAGTCCTAGTCCTCACGGCTTGGCTATCTGAAGTAGAATAGTGGCTATGGAACATTCTGGAACATCCTGCAGTCGCAGAAGGTGTGATACATACCTTCTTTCTGAGGAAAGTTGGAAAGTGGAGTATTGGGAATGCTGGAGATCTGTAAAATAGTCAGAAAATATTGGGAATACACAGCAGCTTAGAGCAAGTGAGTTAATGATTCAGATCTGCGACCTTTCACCGGAACTGGGAGAAGGTTGATACAGAATAGATTTTAAGGAAGGCAAGGGTGGGACAAGGAAAAAAGGAAGGTCTGTGATAGGACGGCAAACTGGAAACTTTCATTCTCCGAAGGGCTGGTCTGAGTGAGCCAAACGGAAAGGCGATGAGGATGGGAGAAGGGAAATAAAGGAACCAAGGAAGTCCTGGTGTACTGCTGACTGAACGAGCAAGAGAGGACAGATGAACAAGGTAAAAGAGCTAGAAAGGGTGGAGAAATTCTGATCTGATGTGGGGAATCTCAGTGTTGGTCTGGGAGAGCTGGCTAGTGCCTCATTAAAGGTTCGGCAACCTGATGTTGAGCCCCATTGGAGGAGTACTACAGGCTAAGGACAGAGATGTCAGTGTTAGTGAATTAACATGAGGAGTCACAGGAAGCTGGGGGGAGGGGGGGGTGCAGGTCTGAGGACTGAGCAGAGGCGTTCTGCAAAGGAGATCACATTGCGAGCAGCAAATTGAAATTTGTGTGTGCAAATCACCACTTCCCGTGGAAGGAATGTCTGCTCTCCTGGACATTAAGGTGTTACATTTCCTGTGTTTATATGGAAAGGTGCCGTGGGAATGTGAGAGTTTTAAGGGGGGAGGGCTCAAATTGCAGAGTGTGCTGAGCATAACAGAGCTCCTTCAGAATGTTAAAAGCTGCTCTGGGCTGGCAGCTTGAGGACTGAGGAAGTGAAATTCTTCCCGTTTCAGATGGAGAATGAGAAGGAACGATTGTAAACCAAGTGGCGTCCTTGCTAATGAGCATCTGCTGCCACACTGTTTCTGAGAGAAGATGGCTTTAATGAGCTCGATAAAGAACGCAACACAGCCTCCAAGCGACATTCAACAGGGGAAGCTCCATCAATCACACAGGGAGGCTTAATGAGCTCCGGCTCTTTATTTAGCTTCTGCTGGCAATGCCTGCACTCATTAGCAGGCACCATCCGTGGGCTCCACCATATCAACCCCATCTAGTGCAACACCCACCCACTCACACACACACTCACGCACCCACCTACTAACCCATTCACACCCACTCACCCACTCATTCACTTGCACATTCACTCACCCACTCACTCTCCCACTCACTCACTCACTCACCCACTCACACACACACTCATCCACTCATTCTCCCACTCACTCACTCACTCACCCACTCACACACACAC
>NC_057746.1:33084658-33089167 GCF_004010195.1 Chiloscyllium plagiosum | reverse complement strand
CACTCACTCACCCACTCATCCACTCACTCACCCACTCACTCACTCACTCACACACACTCATTGACTCAGAACTGTCACGGCCAATTGTCCAAACATCGCCACGTGGGTTTGGTTCAGGATGTTGCCTAGCAATTCCTCCAAATGAAATTTTAGTTTAAAAAGACTATTTAATTGCAATCAATAATTGCTTCAAAGTGTGGATATGAACTCCTGACCACCTGCCCGTTAAAACAACCGACACCCCTCTCCCGACAGTCAATGTTGGTCCTGGCTCAGAGACGTGTTCAATGACTCAAGTTCTGCAACGTCCAATATTTTGGAAACGTCTCCAACCTAACGCAGTGCCACGGTGCCAGGGACGGCCTGATCACCACCCGAAGGGGCACGGGCAGAGGTCTAGGTGACAGGTGACTGACCATGCCAGCAACACCACGTCCTCCCAGACGGAAACAAGATCCGTTTCGAAACCCTACTCCCCACCTCACCACCCACCCGACCCCGACATCCCCGGGCAAACAATTCTCCAGATCTAGGGTGGCCGTGCACGGAAGTTCAGAGTGAAACATCGGGAGAGAAATGCAAATGGGAGTCGGAACGTACTCACTACAAATCCAAGGAATGAGGCGGTGAGAGACACGGTCATCCTGGGAATATCCTGGAGCTGGTCGGGAGCTGGTTACAAATCTGCTGCCAAATTGTGCAGGAGATGACAGTGAGCTCTCGGTGTGGGCTAGCTCTCCCTGCATTACTTTGTCGGCTCCTCGCTGTAGTCTTCTCCTCTTGTGATGAGATTGCAGCAAATGGAGCTGCTGCTAACACTTACTGCACACGCCATCAACCGAGCCATCCCTCAGTTCTGCAGCTGTGAGCATGTTTTATTGATCTGCCCGGCACTGTATGGAGCACACAATGTGCTCTCCTGTTCCAGGGCCTTCATCTCTTAATTACATCCTTTCAAAGGGAAAGAGACAGCCGTGGCTGGCAGGGAGCTCAAGGTCTGTGTGACAAAAGCCATCAAGAGGAAAGAGGGGGAGATTAGTGGGGAAGCGTTCTTTTGATGTTCTCCTTCAGAAATCCCATTGCTTTTTCTCCCCTTTGTAAGGAGTTCAGTCCTTTCTGAATGTTCCTGAAGACGGGCGAGTATAGAACCAGGGTGAGAATCTAAGGATATGGGGTAAACCGTTCCAGACTGAGAGGAGGAACAATGTCTTCACCCAGGGAATGGTGAGCCTGTGGAATTGTCATCCACAGAAAGCGATCCAGGCCAAAACATTGAACATTTTGGAAAAAGAATCAGATATCATTTTTCAAGCTAAAGGGATCAAAGGGTTTGAGCAGAAATTTGGGAATGGGGTACGGAACTGGTTAATTAGCCATAAGCAGATAGCATCATGGAGCAGCCCTGAAGGGCCAAATGGCGTCGTCCTGCTCCTAGTTTCTATGTTTCAATGTTTCTCTCTGCACTTCTACCCCACCAGGTTCGGATGGTGAGGACAGGACTGTTTCTAGTCGTTCTGTCACCGAGCACCCCCCAACCCCACCCCTGACCCAATACCTGTACACAACTGCTGATCCCGCAGCAACAACATCCTACATTGATATAGCACCTTTAAGATAAAGCACTGGAATCAGGAGCGGGATTGGGCCACTCAGCCCCTTGAGCCTGAAGCACCATTTAACACAATCGCAGTCAACCTTGAGTTTCAAACCCTCTTTCCCATCTGTTCCTTCACTCCCCGAGAGCAAACCTTTGGCTGTCCCAGCCTTAGTTACACTTAACCTTCGGAAAATCCACAACAGATCAAGAACTCCAAAGGTCCACAACTCTGTGTGAAGTACTTTCGCCTTATCTCAGTCCTGAACAATCGGTCTGTTATCCTGAGGTTGTGCCTCTGTGTTCCTGAGCCCAGGAGGTAACAATCTCGCAGTATCTACCCCTCTCCCTCAGGATCTTGAATGTCTCAATGAGATCGTTTCTCATGTTTCTAAACACCAAAGATTATTGACACAGTTTACTCCCCCTCCCTCATAGGACAGCCTCCTCATCCCAGTGAGTCTCAGTGGTGATACCTTCAATACAAACATATCCTTCCAGAGTGTGGTGTCAAAGACATGACATGAAGTGGAGGAGCTGGTGTTAGACTGGGGTGAACAAAGTTACAAATCACACAACACCAGGTTATAGTCCATCAGATTTATTGGGAAGCACTAGTGTGCTTTTTCGATTGGTGTTGTGTGATTTTTTAATTGAAATATGACAGGCATGATCAGGGTGGATAGGAAGCAGAAACAGCCATTAGTCAAAGGGCCAATAATAAGGGCAAACACACTTATAAAAAGAGTCAACACATTTTTAAGGTGAAAGGAGATTTTGAGGGGATCTGAGGAAAAACATCTTCATCCAGAGGGTGGGGAGAGGGATCTGGACTGCACTGCTAGGGAGGGGAGCGGAAAATCTCAAACCCTTTAAGAGATGTTTAGGTGAGCATTTGAAGTGTCATGACATTCAAGGCTTTGGGCCTAGTGCAGGAAAGGGGAACTCGTGGAGATTTGTTGTATTTTTGGCAGTGCAGACTTGATGGGCCGAAGAGCCTCTTCTGTACTGTATGACAAGTATTCAAGTACCCGCACAAAGCATTACCCCGAGAGCTGGTGATGATGGGGTTGGTTGGCATGGATTAAACTAACAGCAAACAAAGAGTGGGATAAATGGGTCATTTTTCAAGTTGGCCCATTCGAATGGTGGATCAGTGGGGATCAGAGCTATCAACTATCAACCAATTCTGATTACAAGGGAAGGGAGGAGACTCAGTTGTGAGGATAGTCAAAAGGGTCTGCAGAGTTATACAAACAGGCTGAGGGAGGGCAAATGTTTACAAGGTAGGGAAAAAGTGGGAGATCGACCACTTTGGCAGGAAGACGAGGAGAAAGGAGTTTTAGAGGGAGTCTGCAGAATGCTGCAGTACCGAGGGATTTGAGCGTCACTGTCCCACGATTCACAAAATGTTTGTAATACATGAGGAAGCCAGGTGGAACGTAGGGGGGAAGCAGTCTCAAATGAGAAGTCTTATCACAACCGTACAGGAGAGAGCACTTTTACTGTGACATACTCACTTTCCTTAAGGAGGGACATCCGTGCATTAGAAGCAGTGAAGGTTCACTGGGACTGATTCCTGAGAAGGGATGGTTAACTTTGGAGGAATGTGTGTGCTGGCTGTCCCAATACTCATTGAAGTTGAGAAAGAGAGATGATCTGATTGAAACGTACAGGTTTCTGCGCTGGTCAATAGGGGAGATGCTCAGACCGTGTTTCCCCTTGTGTGAGGCAGAGTCCAATGGCGAGGGCCTTTCATTTCAGACACAGATAAGGAGGAATTTCTAACAATGGCAAACCAAAGAACTGGAGATGCTGGAAATCTGGAACAAAGCAGAAAGTGCTGAAGAAATTCAGCAGGTCTGGCAGCATCTGTGGTGAGAGAAACAGAGTTAACAGATGCTGCCAGACATGCTAAATTTCACCTGCACTTTTCTGTTTGCATTGTAAAAATGCTCGTTTCATTCAAGTGGAAGTTCCACCACCTGCCATGCTGGGATCCGAGGCCATATGCCTGGAGTTTCAACCTCTTCCAATTTGGCCTCACCCAATCCAGTGACATTAACCCCGCACTCCCGTCTCATCCACGTCCTGCAATCCCATATCCCAAACATGTGGGTGTATCTAACCTGAAAATGATGATGAAGATGATGATGATGATACCGTGGTTAGAGCAGAGTGCAGCTCCGTGCTCTCTCTGGGAAACTATGGGATTGGCAATAAACGGTAAATAGCAGTCAAACCTCCCTCCCATGCCGAGTTGTTGAGAAAATAAATTCAATTCTGCCACCTCTGCTGTTCTTGCAGTCAACTTTCACATGTAAGAGATGCACTTTCTCAGCAGGAAGGATTTGGAAATACTTCACCACGAGTATGAGGTAGGAAGCAATTGCTGTGTTAATAAGAGACCTGTAATATTTCAGAGACTGTGTAATGAGCACTGATGTGCCCACTCTCCAGGAGCAACACCATGAGGCCAATGAGAAGTTAGCAGCCTCTCAGTATCTCTCCCTCCCCCCACCCCTCCCCCCCTCTCTCTCTCTCTCACTCGCTCCTTAACGAGAAGGCACACAGTTACTGGAAATTAGGAGGGAAATAAATGCAGGTTTTGACAGCAACGCCCACGTGCCTGGGGATGCATGGAGAATGATTGGAGCAACGGGTAGGTGGAGTTCCGTGTTTTCCCGAGGGGCTGTGGGGATGAGGCACCAACAGTGGGAGACAGGGCAGTGCAGACTGGGACTCTCAGCCTGGGGGAGGGGTCAGAGGTTACAGCAAATGGCCAGGATAGCTCCTGGGCTCCTCACAGCTTGGCTGTCCAGCTGGTGGAGTGGTAGGGGGACATCACAACTAAGAGGCACCCCCCCCCCCCCATGTCCACTCATCTCCCCCCCACCCCCGGGACTTCAGCATTC
>NC_057746.1:33058933-33083982 GCF_004010195.1 Chiloscyllium plagiosum | reverse complement strand
TGATGCATCCCACCCCTCAGGGAACCCAGCATTCACACCCCTCTCCAATACACTCCCCCAGGGAAATTAACATTCACCTCCCCTCCCCAATATATCCCCCTCCCTGGGGAAATCAGCATTTACCACCCTCCCCTGGCCTGATCCTGTTCCTTCCCCATTTACCCCCCTCCCTGTTGCTGCTGAAGTTTACACTCCTGACTAGAATATCTGATGGAATGGTTTATTTTCTGGAACACTGATCCGACAGCTTCACATATACACCATTGCCAGGGTTTATAGTTCCCTTCTCGTGTTTAAACCAGGAATTGTATTGGAATCCAAACCGTTGCTCTGACTGATCGGAACAACTCCTATGATAGTCCAAAAACACCAGCACAGCACAATCCCACCGCCCTCGGAACACTCGTTCCACCATTCCTGAGGAGCCAGCAGAAAAGACAAGCAGGAATTACAACCATCCATGCACATTTCCAATCTGTGGGTCAGAGCTGGCATTTCATTCCTCCCCCCATTAGGAGGCGGTTATAAAGTGGTAATGTTCTGGGGTTCGCATACCACAGACCCAGTCTAATCCTCTGAGCATTAGCTGGTGAGATTTAACATGGGTATGAACTTAATGGTGACCACCATGGTCACTGCTATCAGTTGTTACACGGGCAGTTTAGGCCATCTGCCATTTGATGTAATCATGGCTGATTGAACCTTTCCATGTCTACTAGCCATTCTGTTCCCAGCACTTTGTCCACCACTAGCAATTAGAAATTCATCAAACTCTAAACAGACTCAAAGGTTAGATTCCTCAGCCATCTGTAGGAGAGCATTCCAAAGGTTCATGACCTTCTGAGGAAAACAAAACTCCTATCTTGGTTCAAAGTGACATCCCTCTTATTTCCAGATTGTGGCCCCTGGTTTGGGAATCCCCAATAGGGGATCTTGCCCTGTCTTTCTCTTTAAATACTTCTTAAGTTTTAATGAGATCACCTCTTACTCTTTGTAGCTCTAAAGAACACCGTCCCAATCTCTGTACATAAGACAATCCAGCCATCCTGGGGACAAGTCCGGTGATATTTCATTGTTCCCCACCCCCAACCCACTACCACCGTGTTGTATAAAGCAGTTAGGACATAAAATAATTACCCAATACCCATGGTAAACTCCTTTGTGTTAACAGCCTGTAGCTAAAATAGTTACTCTTATGTTGAGCCTGACAATCAGCTATCTTACTAGGAGAAAGTGAGGACTACAGATGCTGGAGATCAGAGTCAAGAGTGTGGTGCTGGAAAAGCACAGCAGGTCAGGCAGCATCTGAGGAGAAGGACAATTGACGTTTTGGGCATAAGCCCTTCATTGCCCGAAACGTTGATTCTCCTGCTCCTCGGATGCAGCCTGACCTGCTGTGCTTTTCCAGCACCACACTCTCGAATCAGCTGTCTTAGACATGATGTAAATAGCTATTAACTTAAATAGAATAAACGCATTGCACAAACAAGATTGAGCTTCTGTCTACAACAGTGTGTGAGCCTGCTTTCTCCACATAGTATCAGGGCTGAGACTGACACAAGGGAAGAGGATTCAGGGCAGTGTACCTCCCTAAAACATCCCAATCTGACAATACCCCCAAATGGTCCCTCTCCCACATCCAGTCAGTTAGGGACAAAGAGAGACCACTTTAAAATTACACTGCCGCTGATGAACAATAGACAAACTGATCTAAGGACTATAAGCTCCTGCTGAATAACAGAAAGGCCCTCAGGATGGTGAATTTGGATAAGTGAGACTCACTGAACATCATTTATCCCATGGTCGACCCACTGTTTAACTCACGGGCTGTCAACACAGACTCCTCTTCCCCGGACTATGATCAAGTGGGCACCTGGGATTTTAAGAGTTTAACGTGGTTCGGTTTAGTCCTCTGATTTTCAAAAATACTGTTTATTTTCACACGCCTTGATGTTCATTTACCCAGGTGTTGGGCAGTCAATGTGAACAATGCCATAAAGTTGATGAAATACAAATTGACTTGCTGCTTTTCACCCTGTTCACTTCACCGAAATGCAGATGGGAAATTCAATAATTCGAAACATTCAGTATCTCCACTAGCCTGGCTATCCCCACTCCTTTATCTCCATCTCCCCATCCACATTCTGCATGCCCCACCCCAATTCCTTCAGAATCTCCATTCCCCCATCTCCACTCCCTCAGTAACTCCATCGCCCAGCCCCACTCCCTCAGTAACTCCTTCCCCCATCCCCACTCCCTCAGTAACTCCTTCCCTTGCTCTTCAGTCTTGCTGCTGTTGTATTTGATTCTCGCTGAACAGCCAGCCATTTGTTCCTTCCCTAACTGCTGTCTTTAATGATCGTTGTGATGAGAATGTCTCCCGTTGAAGTGGCAATCTCATCACACAAAATAAAATTCCTGAACAAATCCACTCTCTATATAAACACAATTGTCAGCGGGACATCATGTGACATGGCTGTTGTTAAATATTTTGAGCATGACCCTTAATTTATGTGCATGCGTCAGCCCCAGTTTACAAGGTAATATATACACAGGCCTCTCAATGGGATCAGATTCCATGATACCTGGCAGGTCTCCAGTTCACCTCCTGACTCCCCACTCATTGTGTGTCATTTCAAATTCTTGCAAAACCTATCAAAAAGGAAGGAATTGTTTCCAAAATCTCTATGATCTTTCAAAAAACTTGTACAGCTGCATAGAAGCATCGAGAAAAGCAGGAGTGGGCCATTCAGCCCATTGGGTCTAATCTGCCACTCAACATTACCTTAAGGCATAATCTCACTGCCTCCTCATATCCCTTGGGTAAGCGGCAGTAAATCCTGCAGGTTCTGTTTAGGCTGATGTTCCCTCTTTCCCTATAGAAAGGTCATCATAGCAACAGTCTATTGAAGCCATTTCTATTTGTGCTGGCTCTTTAACGGAGCTTTGCGTTCGTCCCAGTTTCTCTGTTTAACCCCATCGCCTCTAACTTTCTTTTCAAACGTATATCCAACTTTGTTTTTGAAACTTATGATGGAGTCTACCTTGGCTGGTCTTTATAGCACCGCATACCACTTGCTGTGGAAGAACACCTCAGTCATTCCCTCTCACTGTTTTGATAATTGTCTTTAATCTTCAATCTATGTCTCATTCCAACAGCCTGTCAGCGCTACTGGCTTGACCACAGGTCAGAGATCTGACTGTCTGGAGAAATTCTAAACTCATAATTCCAAATATGTCTTTTTTTTAAATAAAGATGAACCAAGAATGGCCACTGGTATAAACTAAGTAGCTGTCTGAGCAGAGGGAGCCATGTATTGTCACATCTAAAAGTGAAAAATGAACTTCAAACAAAGACACTTCAAATGGGGTGGTGGGGAGGTGGAATCCAATTCAAAACAGATTGGATTGTGATCTCTTGACTCCATTAAGATAATGACAGGCTGATAAACCCGTCTGCTCAACAGCAAACCAGGCCCCTGTGGATTAGTCCCAAACTGCAGACACACTTTGTGTTTTTCCCTTTGAAGAAAATACAAATTGAGAGGTAAATGGCCAGCGTCAACTCAGTTGGGGATTGTAGGTGGGACCAACCCTCTCATTGGAACCCATGAATGAAGGGGCCCATGTGTACTAGCCTGGATTTAAGCTTTAACATGCTGCGGAGAAATAGTTCCTCATCACCTCAGCATCGCAGGTAAAAGGATCCTCATACTCCCTCGGAGTACTAGGATCCAGCCAGCGAGCCGCCAGCCACACATAAGCAGGAAAACAAACATTCTGTCCCTCCCCTGAAGTTGGGAGTTTGGTCACGGTCAAAAGGAACTAGAACAATAGAATCTCATCCAACTTGCAGAACTAAGAAACCTGAAATTCAGCTACCAATGTCAACTCTTCCAGTAAGCTCCATTACAAAAGTGATCAGCTTTAACTATCTGCTTTTCACAAACAATTCAGAGACTGATCCTTATATCTGCTTATTCTTAAACTGTCACTGTTTCGGACTCACCTCGTATTTTTAATGTGAATGTGTGTTGTATTAACAATAATCTTAAGTGATTAATGAACACTCTCTTTGTTAATTCACAAAAGTTTGGTTAAATTTGCTCCTTTTCGATTCATTTGGGTCAGGGAGAAAGGAAGGGGTCCATTTTGAAATCAACCTCGCCATGACCAACTGAGGGGGGTGGGGCTGAATAATAAAGAGGAAACAGCTCTTCCCTCCCCACTCGGGAGTTTAATGTTTTGGGGAGTATCCAGGCTGAAAACACAACAAGTTAATGAACCCCCCCCCCGCCAGGTTCTGAGCAGAACACGATCTCCAGGCATCAAATGCTTGTGTTGAATATTGTAATAACATCTGTTTTGATGCTTTGAGAACATAAAAAAAGGTTTACATTCATAGGCAGCAATTTCCAACACCTCAGGACATCTGAACACGCAGAAAATACAGCCTTTGTCGTGATGTGGGAAACACAGCAGCTAATTTGCTCACAGCAAGTACCCACTTCAGTAATGTGATGAGCTGTTTTGATGATGTTAGTTGAGGGATAGGAAGTTAGCGCAGAGCTCCAGGGGAAGTCCTTCTAGTGATCCCATTTCGATCAGGGGATATGGGCTGCGTTGGCTGGGCCAGTGTTTTCTGCAGTATCCCTCATTACCATGGCAAGGGCAAATACCTGTCATGTGCTGTGGGTTGATCCACAATACTGTTAGGTAGGGAATTTTAGCATAAATCATTTGGATGTGAGCATTGGAGGTATACTCAGTAAGTTTGCTAATGACACCAAAATTGGAGGTGTAGTGGACAGCGAAGAAGGTTACTTCAGATTACAATGGAATCTTGATCAGATGGGCCAATGGGCTGAGATGTGGCAGATGATGTTTTATTTAAATAATTGCAAGGTGCTGCATTTTGGGAAAGCAAACCTTATCAGGACTTATACTCTTAATGGTAAGGTCCTAGGGAGTGTTGCTAGGCTGAACAGGCTGGGGTTGTTTTCCCTGGAGCATCGGAGGCTGAGGGGTGACCTTATAGAGGTTTATAAAATCATGAGGGGCATGGGTAGGATAAATAGTCAAAGTCTTTTCTCTGGGGTGGAGGAGTCCAGAACTAGAGGGCATAGGTTTAGGGTGAGAGGGGAAAGATATAAAAGACACTTATGGGGCAACGTTTTCACACAGAGGGTGGTACGTGTATGGAATGAGCTGCTAGAGGAAGTGGTGAAGGCTGGTACAATTGTGGCATTTGAAAGGCATCTGAATGAGTACATGAATAGGAAGGGTTTGGAGGGATATAGGCCAGGTGCTGGCAGGTGGGACTAGATTGGGTTGAGATATCTGGTCAGCATGGACGGGTTGGACCAAAGGGTCTGTTTCCATGCTGTACATCTCTATAACTCTACTTGCACCCCCTGGCACTGAAGGAATAGCAAGATATTTCTAAGTCAGGATGGTGAGTGAGTTGGAGGAAAACGTGCGGTAGTAGGTGTCCCCATGTACCTGCTGACCTTGACCTGCCAGGTGGAAGTGGTTGTAGGTTTGGAAATTGCTGTTGAAGGACCTTTAGTGAATTTCTGCAGAGCACCTTGTAGACAGTACACAGTGAGCATTGGTGGAGAAGGGTCTGAATGTTGAAAGGAGTCCTCAAGAGGGCTGCTTTGTCCTGGATGGTGTTGACCTCTTGAGTGTTGTTGAAGCTGCACCCACCCAAGGCAAGTGGGCAGTATTCCATCACACTCCTGACTTGTGCCTTGGAGATGATGGGAAAGGCTTTGGAGAGTCAGGAGGTGAGGAAACTGCAGAATTCCTAGCCTGATCTTTAAATTGAGATCAGAGAGAGCCAACAATTTCACATCAAGTCCAAAAACAAGGCCCCTGTCAAAGCAACACATCCTCAAACTGCTCAGAATCAGTTACTACAATTTACACCCTGTCTCTGGATGGGGACCTTCTCATTCAGGAGTGAGAATGCTATTTCCAGAGCTCCACTTACTGTCCTGAAGTGAGACAGCATGAGGCCATGGTTACCAAGACAACGTCACCTTCAAGGAATGAATTCAGACTCTGAAGAAAACAATGTCCCTGAAAGCTGGAACACAGAATCAGGGAATCAGACTGGAGGAAACCCAGTTCTCGTCCAATAGCCAGTCAGGCTGGTGAGCTCAGTCAGCTGTGAGCATCATTATTCTATTTGCTTATTGGACAAGGATGTCACTGGTTGGGTCAGAATTTGCCCCTTGAGAAGGTGGTAGTGAGCTGCTTTCTTGAACCACTGCAGTCCATGTGCTGTGGATAAACCCACAATGTTGTTAGGGAGGGAATTCCGGGAATTTGACCCAGCAACACTGAAGGAACGGCGATATATTTCCAAGTGAGGACGGTGAGTGGCTTGGAGGGGATAGCAGGTAATGGGTGACATGGTGGCTCAGTGGATAGTACTACAGCCCCACAGCGCTTGAGACCCAGGTTCGATTCCACCCTTGGGTGACTGTGTGGATAAGGCACCTCGTTCCCAGACAGTGCTTAGAAAATGAATTCACCCCTGGGGGCCAGGGGAGAGTGATGGTGGTGGACAGGCGGTCACATACAGAGAGTGAAAGGGAAAGAATGATCTGAGCTGAAATAGGAATACCAGCAGAAATAGGTGGGGCCGAATGGCCTGGTTTGACTGCTAGGAATAATCTGTGTTCCTGTTTGTAAAGCTATGAGAGGTTGCATCTCACTGTTGACTGAGTTTCAGCAGAGACCAGGCAATAACGTGCCTGGGACTTTAACTTTAAATCATTCGCTACAGCATCAAGATAAATTTGGAAACTAATTTGGTCAGTTTGCCTTTGGAAAGCTGAGTATGATTAATAAAGATCCCAATGAAGCTGCATCATCTTTCACAGCTACACTGAGAGACGGTGTAGCTGTGAAAGAACCTCCAGCTTCAACCAGAAATACTCAGCAAGTACAAACAGCCTGAAATCCCAGGCTGCGATCAGAGAGATTCCACAAGAGTTTTACTGTTCACTTCACACTGTGCCAAACCAGCAAACAAGTCAGGACTGATGTCCTCAGATATGGAGGCGACCAAAAGTACTTGCATTTCTGTAGCACCTTCTGTCAGGACGTTCAGCCGCCATAGTGCAGCCATTGCTGTAGTGCGGTTAACGTAGCTCACTGCACAGCAAGATCCCACACTCATTGACATGATGCATCCAATTTTTTTCGGAGGGGATGTTTGAGGAATTTTCGCCCAGAATGCCAGGGAGCATGGTTCTCCTGCAAAATGGGGCCATGGGGGTCCACTCACGTCCTCATGAGCTGGGTCTGGGGGCTCAGTCTGAAAGGTGGGATTGTCAGCTGAGATCCGAGGTCCCTCTGGAGTGGGACTTGAACACCTGACCTCCTGACAAAGCACTTGCTTATGGCTGTTGCCCTAGTTCGATGTTCCTGCAGTTCAATAGCTTGTGGCCTGAGGGGTCACCACTGACCAGGAGACCCTCACACTCTCACCAACCAATCGTTGGGGCTCTGGAAAAACTGACAGCTCAAGAATAAGACTCCGTCACCACACGACAACCACATTCCCAAGGCTGATCAATCCCAGAGTCAGATTGGAACCCTGAATCTGTGGCTCAGAGGAAAGGACACTACCCATGGCATCTGACATTGCAGATATGTACACATAAACAGATTTTCTAAAGACATACACATGCTTGCAACCGTACATCCCGGCGTAGGCGTATTTACAAATCTTCCTTGACTCTGCTCAGCTATATATGGGAAATGCTCCAGAATGCTCCGATTTTTCTGCATCTCTCCCAATTCATTGCACTGATAAAGAGCTTGCTGCAAGAGTTAATAAATCAGTGAGCATACTAGCTTCAGGCCAGAAACAAGAGCTGTTCAGCACGGTAATCAATAACAGAAAGAGACCAAATGGTTGAAGGGGTGAGGAAAGTTTCAGTTTTCATGTTGTGTCTTTCATTCTGATATCTTCCATCCACACCAACTCTCCCACTCCACTCCAACCCCAGTGCCTCTTAGCACAGCTGACAGTGGCTGTCAGCAGAGCCGCCCTAGTTCCTATTATTCACACCGATCATTAACACCTATTATAAATCTCAATTTTTCCTTTCCTACTATGAGCACTCTCTTTGTCTTTTGTTCTGGGCACCCTTCCCGTCTGTTTCATTCACTCCTCCTCCATCTCTGGCAGCAACATTAAAATCGCCATTTTTCCAGCTAGCTTTCAGCTCTGAAGAAAAGCTATTGGACTCAGAGAGTCATAGAGTCATACAGGACGGAAACAGACCCTTCGGTCCAACCAGTCCATGCTGAACATAATCCCAAATAAACTAGTCCCACCTGCATGTTCCTGGCCCATATCCCACCAAATCTTTCCTATTCAAATATCCATCCAAATGTCTTTTAACTGTTGTTATTTTACCCACATCTACCACTTCCTCAGGATGTTCATTCCACATACAATCCACCCTGTGTAAAAAAATGCCTCTTCTGCCTTTTTTAACCTCTCTCCTCTCATTAATTCTGTTTCTCTTTTCCCTGATGTTGCCAGACCCGATGCGTTTTTCCAGCACTGCCTTTTTTTTATTATAAAATTCACTTTCTCCATTTTCCGTTCCATCCGCGGCCTCACCCATCCATAGCTCTGGAGCTTCCCCCCAGCTGCCTGACAGCCCTATGAGATCACTGTGTTCCACTGTATTTCACCAATGGATGCCTCACCTTAGCTTCAACTTCTGAAATTCCCTGCTAAATCCCTCCATCGCTCGATATCACTGTTTCCCTGCAATACATTGCTTCGAATCTTTCGATTTGTCCTTATGTGGCCAAGTGTCAAATTCTGCTTGAATGAAAGTGAATGATTCATGTAGTGCTGAGCTTAGCTCCTGTGCTGATGTGGAAAAGGGGTCATTGTTCTGATGCAATGCATTTTCCATCAATACAGTCTTAATCTCCCCCATTCTGGTTCTGCTCAGGCTAATGGAGGTGATGAAATGTGTTTTCATCATCACTAACAGAGAGCTCCCACTTCCTGACATAATCCTCCGATCACAACAGTCTGTTGGTGGTACAGATCTTGAATCTGGCAAGAAACATGCCCTGAAGCTGTTTGCTTCCAATAACTGGCTGTGATCTATTGCATTTTTTGTTTAACTTATTAGTTCTCAGGACGTGGGCACAATTGGCTTTTATTTCATAATACCAGGAGAAACAGGAACTGGAGTAGGCCATTCAGCCCCTCAAACCTGCTCCATCATTCAACAGGATCATGAAGGAGAAGGACCAGGGAAATATTCCCAAGTCAGTACGGTGAGTGTTTTGGAAGGGGGTGCTGATCTCTTGTAGCTGCTGCCTTTGACCTTTTAGATAGAAGTGGGTCCTGGAGCTTCCTGCCCAAGGGCACTGAGGATCCAACCCACAGCAGATGGACTGCAGCGGTTCAAGAAGGCAGCTCACCACCACCTTCGCAAAGGGGCAAATAGGGACGGGCAACAAATGCTGGCCCAGCCAGCAATACCCACACCCCCTCGTACCATTGAGAAAATAGATTCCTCCTATGGAAGTGAGACCAGGAGGCACAGAAAGACTCCACAGAAATTAGTACGGTCTCTGATGAACTAGTGATTTCTGCAGCCATTGACACAGCCTGGCTTGGAGGCTTTGCAGCCATGAGACCAGTTTAGGAATTCCTGCCCTTTCCCAGGGAATGATCCCCTGGCTTGGGGAGTTGGCATCTAGTGGGTAAGAGTTCAAAGGTCGGAAAGGCTCTGTCCAGTCTGGGCCAGTTCCACAACATATAGGAATTCCCAAAGAGCAAGTCAAGGTAAGCTGAGGCCTGTAAAGAGAGGCTGCCTGGAAATATTGCCCCTTCTGTTAACTCTCAGCCTGGGGAGATGACGAGGCTGAGGAGGGACTGAGTGGGAGGATGGAGAGGTGGTGAACAAAGGCAGAGATTCCCGCTGGGATGGGGATGGGAGCTGGATGTTCCTAACGAAGGCACCTCCTGACACCAGTTGCCTGGCAACCTCCAAGGATCTTGTGAAAATGCTCTGTGGTGCCCACCACTGGGACCTCATTTTCCAATTCAAACAGCAGCAACAAGTTGTCAGTCACTTCAAATTCCTCCCTGTGGGTCATGTACCTTCCTTTTCCCCTGTTCTGATGTTTCCAGTTGAATGGGAACGTTGTCAGTGGAACCTGTGAATGGAATCTGTGGGTGGGAGTGTTAGCTGTCATTGTTGGCCAGTTAACAAGCTGAAGAGTTGCCCCCTGGCCCAGGCTATGGTGTCCTGATTTCCATTAAACAAGACTTCTTGAAAGCTCTCTATTTAATCTCCCATTTCACCCCTGTGCTTAAAGTAGTCTTTTCCCTGTCGTGAGCTGTAATCCTCATTCCCCCTGCTCCCCCGAGGGCCTCTGCCATTTCCTGTCCTCCCACTCACTCATACTCAGCCTCTCTGTGTTTCGGTGCTTTTTTGAGAATCTTTCTTCATCTCAACAGGTTTCACCATCCTTCTCTCTCTCTCTCTCTCTGACACACACTCTCTCACATACTCTCTCACACACACACACACACTCTCTCTCTCACACACACTTACACTCTCTCTCTCACACGCACACACTCACACTCTCTCTCACACACACATTCTCACACACACACTCTCTCTCTCACTCTCTCTCACACACACATGCTCTCACTCTCTCTCTCACACACACTGTCATACTCTTCTCACACACGCACAGTCACACACACTCTCTCTCTCTGACACACGCACACACACACCAAAATCACTGAACAAAATGATCACAGTCACCCTTCCCTCCTTGTGAGTGATTTAATGTCAGAACCAATCGCTGAAGAGTTTAACAACGAGCAGAGCACTAGTCTGATATAAGATCATAAGAAATAGGAAAGGAGGAGGCTGTTCAGCCCATCAATCCTGCTCCACCATTCAATAAATCCTGAGTGATCCAATATTCCACATGCCCACTTTACTGCCCTCTCCCCATGACCCTTGATTCCCCGAATGATCAAAAATCTAACCATCTGAGCCTTAACTATACACAACTCTCTCCCCACAGCTCTCTGTGGTAAGGTATTCATCACATTAAGAGCACATCATCATTATTCCATTGCAATGTCGATCAGGAAATTGCACAGAAATGTGTAAGCATTCTTCCCAGATTTGTTCACTTCCAAGTCTCTACCACCAAACATGGTGGTGATTGATATTGCCACGTTTCATGGTATCTCCTCCACGGAAACAGTCCTGGTGAGCGCTGACAGTGTGGTGCTGATGGAGGACTGCTTTCAATAGAATGGAAAAGATTGTGAGGAGCTCTGGCTGGGATTAACCTTCAGTCAACTTCATCCAACTCAGGCGATCAGGCTCTTTTCATACGGCAGTTTGTGGGATCGTGCTGTGTGCAATCTGGTTGCTGTGGTCCCTGCATGAAATTGTGTCTGCAAATCCAAAGTACCTCCTTGTCTGTAATGGGCTATGGGATGTTGTTGTTTGGATGGGAAAGGCACTACATTAATTTAAATCGACCTTGAATTTATCAGACTCAAACCCATGGGATTAATTGCTTAAAGTGAAAAAATTGAGATTAAATTTATGGAGTTTAACCTATCAAAATCAAGTGACCTTTCTACTGAAACGACTGGAGAGGAAATAGCCCTGAGTTAGATATCATCATCTCAACCTTCAACACGATAAAAACACCAGCGATAAACTCTTCAAAACAGCCAGTGTATAATTCCTGGACTGAGGTTAATCCAGCTCCCTCACACTGTCAGGCTCACTGAGCCCTCTAATACACGCAGTGTATAATTCCTGGACTGAGGTTAATCCAGCTCCCTCACACTGTCAGACTCACTGAACCCTCTAATACACCCAGTGTATAATTCCTGGACTGAGGTTAATCCAGCTCCCTCACACTGTCAGACTCACTGAGCCCTCTAATACACGCAGTGTATAATTCCTGGACTGGGGTTCCTCTAATACACGCAGTGTATAATTCCTGGACTGGGGTTAATCCAGCTCCCTCACACTGTCAGACTCACTGAACCCTCTAATACACGCAGTGTATAATTCCAGAACTAGGGTTAATCCAGCTCCCTCACACTGTCAGGCTGAGTAATCAGTCTGATTCTGATTTTATCAAAAGATGTCAACCGACTTCACTCCTTTCCAGGAATTCCTGAGAGTCTCAGCCTTAGAAATCAAACATCTTTCATTTCTATGGTGTCTTTTATGGCGTCATGACATCCCATCATTAATCAACCTATTTTGTGAATCGGTGTTAAATCCGTTATTGTTTCCCTTGAGACGGTGAAGGTGAACTGCCTTCCTGAACCGCCCAGTCCACGTGATGTGGGTTGACCCACACTGTCATGAGGGAGGGAATTCCAGGATTTTGATCCAGTGACACTGTAGGAAAGAAATGTACTTCCAAATTGGGATGGCGAGTACTTGGAGAGGAACTTGCATTTGGTGACATCCCCCATGTACCTGCTGCCGTTGCCCTCCCAGTTGGAGTTAGAATTAGGCTGAAGGTCACATGTACTCAAGTACAGCGATACAGGAGGACAGTGAAAAGTGTAGAATCACCATTCCCAGCACCATTGTAGGTACAAAGACTCTGAGGTACAAAATCTTATGTATAAATTAGGAAAAAAAGAAATAAAAGTCAGCACTCGGCATTACGGACCTTCAAAAATAGGAGGGCACATTACCCTCACCTCGATCCTGGGAGTCCACAGTGCCCTCACCTCAATCCCGGAGTCCGCACTGTCCCTCACCTCGATCCCGGGAGTCCGCACTGTCCCTCACCTCGATCCCGGGAGTCCGCACTGCCCCTCACCTTGAGGCCGGGAGTCCACACTGCCCTCACCTCGATCCCGGGAGTCCGCACTGTCCCTCACCTCAATCCTGGGAGGCTGCACTGCCCTCACCTCAATCCCGGGAGTCTGCACTGCCGTCTCCTCGATCCCGGGAGTCCGCACTGTCCCTCACCTCAATCCTGGGAGGCTGCACTGCCCACACCTCGATCCTGGGAGTCCGCACTGTCCTTCACCTCAATCCTGGGAGGCTGAACTGTTCTCACCTCAATCCCGGGAGTTTGCACTGCCCTTTCCTCGATCCCGGGAGTCCGCACTGCCCCTCACCTCGATCTCGGGAGTCCGCACTGTTCCTCACCTCGATCCCGAGAGTCTGCACTGTCCTCACCTCGAGGTTGGGAGTCCACACTGCCCTCACCTCGAGGCTGGGAGTCCACACTGCCCTCACCTCGATCCTGGGAGTTTACACTGTCCCTCACCTCAATCCCGGGAGTCCGCACTATCCCTCACCTCGAGGCTGGGAGTCCATACAGACCCTCACCTCGATCCCGGGAGTCTGCACTGCCCTCACCTCGAGGTCGGGAGTCCACACTGCCCTCATCTCGATCCCGGGAGTCTGCACTGTCCCTCACCTCAATCCTGGGAGTCCGCACTGTCCCTCACCTCAATCCCGGGAGTCTGAATTATCCCTCACCTCGAGGCCGGGAGTCCACACAGTCCCTCACCTCGATCCTGGGAGTCTGCAATGCCCTCACCTCGATCCCGGGAGTCTGCACTGCCCTCACCTCGATCCTGGGAGTCCGCGCTGCCACTCACCTCGAGGCCGGGAGTCTGCACTGCCCTCACCTCGAGGCCGGGAGTCTGCACTGCCCTCACCTCGAGGCCAGGAGTCTGCACTGTCCCTCACCTCGAGGCCGGGAGTCCGCACTGTCCCTCACCTCGAGGCCGGGAGTCTGCACTGTCCTCACCTCGAGGCCAGGAGTCTGCACTGCCCTCACCTGGAGGCCGGGAGTCCACACTGCCCTCAACTGGAGGTCGGGAGTCCACACTGCCCTCACCTCGAGGCCGGTAGTCCGCACTGCCCTCACCTCGAGGCCAGGAGTCCATCGAGTCTAAGTTGGCTGAATCCTCCACCACTGATACCGTCTGAGGAATGTTAGGAAAGTCGATAAAATGAAAGAAGACAAAGAGAAAAGAAAGGGGACAAGGAAGAGTAGGAATGGATGAGCTCTGGTTTAGGAGCGTACTCCACTGCCAAGTTGGAATTGATAATCAAATTTGAAAATGGAGCTGGGTTTGGAAGGTGTTGCTGGAAGATGTTTGGTGAACTCCTGCAGTGCATCTTGTACACGCTGCTGCCGCTGAGCATCGGTGGTGGAGGGAGGGGATGTTTGTGGATGTGGTGTCAAGCAAGCAGGCTGCTTTTTTTTTAGTTTATTCCTTTACGGGATGTATGAGTCACTGGCTGGTGTCAAACATCTTGAGTGTTGTTGGAGCTGCACACATGCAGGCAAATGGGAAGTATTTAGTCACACTACTAACTTGTGCATTGTCAATGGTGGACAGATTTTGTGTGGTTTGCAGTTTGAAATGAAACCACTGTTGTGATGTAGGATGATGGTAATGGATCGAAATACCAATGTCAGAGCAGTTAGACGGTCTGTGAATGTGAATTGCACTTACTTACAGTGTTGGAAGTGCGTCCCAGGGCATATATTCCATTTGAACCTCCGAACCCCATGATCCCCAAGAAGGTTAGTCAGATGAAAGTCTATTAGCATGTTTACAGCGTCGGCTAACTAAGACAGAGAATTGCATAACGGCCCATTTTATGGATGGCAACCTGTAACAAGTGGAGTGACACAGGAAACAGTGCTGGGACCACAATTATCACATTAAGGACTTGGAAGAGGAAGATAGATTCACTGAAGCCAAGTTTGCAAGTGATACAGAAATAATTGGGAAGGCGAGTGGGTGAGGATGACACGGTAAGTCTGCACAGGGATATGGGCAGGATAAGTGAGTGGGCAAAAACTTGGCAGATGGGATGCAATGTGGGAAAATGTGAGGTTATGTACTTTGACAGGAAGAATCCAGGAGCTGAATATTATTTAAATGGAGAGAGGTTGCAAAGGGATTTGGGAGTGGTCATGCATGAATCACAAAAAGCTAATATCCAAACTCAGTTTGGAATAGGGAAGGCCATTGGAATGTTGACCTTTATTTCAAAGGAAATGGAGGATAAAAATAGCAATGACAGAGAGCCAGAGGCTGCTCTCTTATTGGAGTGAAGCGATTGGTGCTGGTTTAACCTGAGGGTCACCACGCAGTGGGGAAGAGGCGGAGAAAACCAGGCCTTCATGGTAACCTCAGCTAGTGTGGGAGTTGAGCCAGCCCCGTCAGCATTACGCTGAATCACAAACCAGCTGTCCAGCCAACTGAGCGAAAGGTACTGAGGTCTTCCTAAAGCTGCACAAGACACCGGATAGACCACAATTGGAATATTATGAATATGTTCGGTCTTCTCATCTACGGAGAGAGATAGTGATACTGGAGGCAGTCCAGAGAAAGTTCACTTGACCGATACCAGGGCAGTAGGGGTGGCGGAAGTCACTGAGCATGTGGCATCAGCGATGATGTGAAGAGCGGAAGTGATGTCATGTGTGATGCATGAGGAATTGTGAGGGGTGGAAGTGGTTGTGGGAGTGGCCATGATGGGGGAGGAAGTGACATCATCAATCAGCATGGGGGTGGCAGCTGCATCAGCCGCATGGCTAATGGCGTCTGAGTAGATTCCGAGGCCAGGGGAATCTTCTGGAATGTTTGAGGAGTGCTGGTTATGGAGGTGGGTAGATAAAAGTTTGTTGCACTTACAGTTTTTGATGTTTGAGATGGAATTGAAATACTGTTTGTTGAGAGTATGAATTCTCCTGAGGATGTAGTGCAGAGTGTGTCCTTCGCAATTCTGAGAGTGTGTGGCCCTCAGCTGAGGCAGGGCTGACTGTGGAGAGGGTAGGTGCCGGCGCATTGCTGTGAGTGTGGAGTGGAGGATCTTGAAGGAGAACTGTTGCTGGTGTTTTTGAATCTGTAGTCTGTACTGTTTGTCCTGTTTGGGTCCGAACTCTGCTGGTTTAAAGGTGGTCCGGAGTCTGTGTGGGATGAGTTGGTTACGGAGGCAGGCACTGAGGAAGCAAATGTGGCTGTGGTACCGAGTTTGTTTCAGGACATGGTTGAAGAGCTTCAGGGCAGAGGAAATGACCTGGGAGTTGCAGTGGGAGAGGGAATCCCTGAGATTCTTGTAGAGAGAGGAGGAAAACTTCTTCAAGGCAGGCATCCTTGCAAGAGGATTCGCAGTAGGGTTAAAATCAACGAGGTAAAAACAATGGTATGGAGGGATTAGCTTATAGGTTGAGTAGGTTGGGTCTACTGACAGAATTTAGAGGAAACCTTACTGAAACACACATGATACTTAGGGACTTGACAAGGCAGATGCTGAAAGGTTAGTTCCCTTGTGGGAGAGTCCAGGACCCGAGTACACCAAAAGGGTTTGGACATTTAAGACAGAATTGAGGAGGGATTTCTTCTCTGAGGGTACTAATCTGTGGAATTCTTTACCACAGAAGGGTATTGAGGATGGGTCATCAAGTATGTTATTCCTATTTTAATTTCTCAATTAAAAAAGGGGTGGCACAGTGGCCCGATGGTTAACACTGCTGCATCACAGGATCCCAGGTTCAATTCCAGCCTCGGGTGACTGTCTGTGTGGAGTTTGCACATTCTCCCTGTGTCTGCGTGGATTTCCTCTGGGTGCTCTGGTTTACTCCCACAGTCCAAAGATGTGCAGGTCAGGTGAATTGGCCGTGCTAAATTGTTTATAGAGTTAGGTGCATTAGTCAGAGGAAAACGGGTCTGGGTGGGTTACTGTTCGGAGAGTTGGTATGGACTTGTTGGGCCGAAGGGCCTGTTTCATACTGTAGGGAATCTAATATTCAAGGCTAAGTTACAACTTAATCAGGAAAACAATCAAAGGCTTAGGGGAAAAGGCAGGAAAGTGGAGTTGAAGATTATCAGGTCAGCCCTGGTCTCATTGCATGGCAGAGCAGACTCGATGGGCTGAATGGCCTCCTTCTCCACCTACGATTTGTGGTTTCCCTTCATTGACCGGTTATTTCTTTTGAGCTTCCTCTCAGACTCATCCATTCTCTGGCCCCCACATCCTCACTTCCCTCTAGGGTAAAAGGAGTCCTTCGTCTATTCCCAATGACATTCATTGGGAAACAGTTTGTATCGACAGGTCCTATTTCTAGTTTGGATCCTTACAAAACAGCAGGGCTGCTACGGCAAACTGGGAATGCAGTGCAGACCTGGGTTTTGATGACCCATCCTGAAAGTCTCTCTCTCCACACTCTCTCTCTCTCTCTCACAAGCCCAGCATTTATTGTCCATCTCTAATCACCCAGAGGGCAGTAAAGAGTCAATCACATTGGCTGTGGGTATGGAGTCACATGTAGGCCAGACCAAGTAAGCATGGCAGTTTCCTTCCCTAAAGGGCATTAGTGAACCAGATGAGGATTTTTTTTCCCCTGACGAGATGTTTTCTTTTCCCAACAATGGATTCATGGTCATTTCTATGCTCTTGATTAGATCAAATTCCACCATCCACCGTGGTGGGATTGCAGGGTCTCTGGATTAACAGGCCTGTGATAATACCTGTGGCCCATTGCCTGTCCTTTCTTTATCCCTCTGGGATGAGGGAACTTGGATCTATGTCCGTGCTGAGTCTGAGGGGAGAGTATCACCCACTGACGCATCATTGACGTTGTGATAAATCTTATTCTCACACGCTATTCCACAACAAACATCCTTTTTCCCCAAAATCAGCACAATGTGAAGTCAAACAAAATATCTACTAAATTCCCATCGGCAGCTGCAATGGATCGGATTTGACTGGGGGGGGGGGGGAATAATAGATTGAGAGACTGATTATTGCTGGCGACTGTTTCAGAAGTGGAACGGAATAATATTATTTTAGTGCAAGGTTTTCCTGACATCTTTTTTTCTGTCAGGCAGCACTCCTGCTGTGGCTCAAAGTATTTAACCCCTTCCCAGTCAAACCTCTGCAATCTTCCAGGTGAACCATTTTAGAAACCGTCGCCTGGTGACCATGTTTCAAATGACTTCCATTGAGGAATCTCTCAGTTCCTGGTTTTATACAGAAAGGGCTGATACACAAGGGTGACGCACCCAGCCTGCGCGCTGTGCCTCCAAGAAATTCACCATGGCTCCTCAGGCAGCATCTTCCCAACCCATGCTCACTTCCGTCTAGAAGGACAAGGGCAGCAGCTACATGGGTACACCACCCCCTACAAGTTCCCCATAAAACCATTCACTGCCCTGACTTGGAAATGCGTCGCCATTTCTTCAGGGTTGCTGGGTCAAAATCCTGAAACTTCCTCCCTAACAAACTGAACTGCAGCAGTTCAAGAAGGCAGCTCACCACCACCTTCTCAAGGGTAACCAGCGATGGGCAATAAATGCTGGCCCAGCCAGTGAAGCCCATGTCCACGTGTGAAGAAGAGAAAGGACCCAATAGGTCCCGACTTTCCAGGAATCAAGGTTTACCTGATCTCTTGACCTTTCCCATCCCCTGTTGTGCAAGCATGTCTTCAGTGACCCAAGGGTCATGCGGATGAACACATTCCCAGCAATTTGCCTCTTCAGTTCCCTCTTCTTCCTCAAAACCCTTCAGCTCCCATTGCCTCGCATCTCCCTCCCTCACCAGGACAATGCCCAGTGTTACACAGACACATAGAAGATAGTACCAGGAGGAGGCCATTTGATGCCTCAAGCTGGCTCTGCCATTCAATATGATAATTGAGCTCAGTACCCTCATCCCACCCTCCCTCAATTTCCCTTGGTCCCTTCAGCCACAAGAGCAAAATCTAGTTCCTCTTTTAAGCATGAAATGTTTTGGCCTGAACTATTTTCTGTCAGAGTGGTTCTGAAGGTTCACCAATCCCTGGGTAAAAGATTTCTGTTCATCTCATTCCTAAAGGGTTTACCCTGTATCGTTAAACATGCACCCCTGGTTCCAGACTGCCCCACCATTGGGACAATCCTTTGTGCATCTAGTCCTATTCAAAACTTTTGTGGTGTGTCTCAGAGGGACAATAACAATGCAGGCTGTGGTATCGGGTTAAAGATATTGGGCTGACCCCATGTAACAGGGGCCATTCTTCCCTCAATCTGGCATTTCTTTGATATGCAGTTGTTGGCAGAGTTCTCAGGTGGCTGCAACATTTCCTTGTTCTGCTAAATGTGACTCTGACACTGGATTTGATTATCACCACCGCAGAGTCTGGACTCATCAATAACCCTCTTGACCCAAACAATACGACTTTATCCTCCACGGAAAGGAAATGTCACCACTCCATGTTCCTGGCATTGCCCTAACTCACCAACATAACCAGTTCTTAACTCCTCGCCTGGGCATGCCTTCACCCATTAACTTTGATCATGACACAAACAGCAATCAACTTTATGTTTAATTTAATTCATTTCTTCACTGTGGGCCTGGAGTTACATGTAGGCCCAACCAGGTAAGGATGGCAGTTTCCTTCCCTGAAGAATATGAGGGAACCAGATGGATTTTATGATAACTGACAGTGGGTACGTAATCACCATTGGGTGAGCTTTTAATTCCAGATTGTATTGAATTCAAATGTCACCATCTAACACATTGGAACTTGAGCCCATGTCCAGAGAACATTATCTTGATGTTCGGCATTACTCGGTCCAGCACCTTTAGCACCTTCCCAATTATCAATAGCAAGGCAGTCTAATATCTTCCTTTGCAGTCACTCATGACGGCCTCTCATTCTCAATTGCAAGCTGTCGTCATCCATCTCTTTCTCCTCTTTGGTCTAAGCCTTCCCAATCTTCCCTCAGTCATCATCTTCAGCAAGGTCTCCTGCTTTCTCATAAGGCCAGGCAAACCTTGTTCCCTGACAATATTTGTCAACGATTGTTCATTTCTCCACCCTTATGACACCATTGTGTTCTCACACAGTGATTCTCATAAAGAAAAGCAACACAACCCATTGTGTTCAACCACTTCCTCTAGGCTCTGTCCTAACCTCCATACGCGTAACCTTAAATCAATGTTCCCTGGGCTCTGAATTCCCCAATCTCAAAGAATTAGTCATGTGGCCTTTCTAAAAGTACTTGGTAATAAAAAAGGCATTCAGAAAATTGAGTTGAAGATTAGCAATGAGTGGTGTTTCTGAATCAAGAGAAGAATGCAGGGAGCTCGAAAAAGGATGGTTTCAGATTGTTATTTTTTTGTGTGTTTGATGTATAGTGACCTGAGCTTGGTTTTATGGAGGAGGTACAAGACAGTTACCAGGAAGTTACCCGGAGTAAGTGAATAGGTGGAAGGTGCTGAGACCACCATTATTAGAGTGGTCAAGATTAAGGTAGGCTAGTTACAGAGATATTCAAACAACAAACGTTATAAGTTTAATATCACTGGCAATGGGGCAAGAAGGGAATGCAGGAAATGTTTTCATGCACACAGACAATTCATGATCTGAAAGCTATCAGATTCTAGAGTAATTTACAAAAGGCAACTGGACAGGTCCTCAAAGAAGATTCAATCATCAGATTATCGGGAATTGACTGGGTATCAGATTAAACCGGCAGCTATGTGAAAAAGCTAGCTAGTGGTCTGTATGGCCCCCCCCCCCCCACCCTGTGGACTGTAAGATTGTACGATAGCATCCACTCTGTCACTGCTGAATTTTTCCAGCACATTCACTGTATAGACTCACCTTGACATTTCCGTCTTTATTTTCCAGACACCTTGCCAATAAATCCAGTATTACATTAGCTGCTTTCTAATTGTCGAGTCGCTTTCGATGTTTTGGGAACGGTACTTGCTTTTTCTGCCCCATTCAATCATTCACCAGTCGAAGTACAATTTTACACGGGATGTTAAATCAAGGCTCTGACTGCTTACTGTCAGAAATTCCATTAGCATGATGCAGGGAGTCCTCACTAGCATCCTTTTCCGTAAATCTTCACCAACAAAATCAGAGCAGCTCGTCATTACCATGTTGCCATTTGTGGGATCTTGCTGTTACTTACAGTTACATTGATTCTCTCACAGGATGTAGGCATCGCTGACTAGGCCAGCACTTACTGCCCATCCAAAAATGCCCAGAGGGGAGTTAAGAGTCAACCACATTGCTGTGGGTCTGGAGTCACATGTAGGCCAGACCAGGTAAGGATGGCAGTCTCCTTCCTTACAGGACATTAGTGAACCTGTTGGGTTTTCCAACAATCCGCAATGGCTACTATTAAGTTAACTTTGCATTCCAAATCTTTCTTTAATTTATTGAATTGAAATTTCACCATCTGCCATGGTGGGATTCGAACTCTCATCCCCGGAACATGAGCTTGCAGGCTCTGGGTTACTCCCCAGTGACATAACCACAATGTGTACTACTTGCCTTAAAATCATGTGGTATATTAGATTAGATTAGATTAGACTACTTACAGTGTGGAAACAGGCTCTTCAGCCCAACAAGTCCACACTGACCCGCCGAAGCGCAACCCAGCCATACTCCTCCATTTGCTCCTTCACCTAACACTGGGGGCAATCTAGCACGGCCAATTCACCTAACCTGCACATCTTTGGACTGTGGGAGGAAACCGGAGCACCCGGAGGAAACTCACGCAGACTACCAATATTGTGGAGAGGTTTGTCCTTCTTCATTGAAGAAAAAGACACATAATTACTCTAGAAGTGGTCCTGGTAATGATCGCACAATTCATTCCTGGGATGAAAGGTTAATTTAATGTGGAGAGGGAGAACAGGCTGGACTGCTGGAGTTTAGAAGAATGAGGGGTGATCTCGCACCTCTGATCCAAGATCCTTCACGACCCTGCCCCTCCCTGTCTCTGTCACATCCTCTAACCCTGGATACCCTCCCAGATCCATGTTCATCCCATTCTTACCACTGGTGGCCACCTCATCAGCTGCCTAAACTCTGAAATTCCTCCTTACACCTCTCCATCCCTCTGTCCAAGCTTAATGACTTTCAGCCACATGCCCTGTTTGTGGCCTAAAGAACAGATAATGAGAACTGCCTTTGCCCGTGGTCTGTGGCAGTCTTACCCTAGAGATCTGTGGCCACTCAGTCATTGGATGGATTCAAGGTTGAGGTTGATCAGTTTTTGAACACCAGGAAATGATGGGTCACAGAGGTAGGGTAGGAGGGGCAACCTGGCGTGGGTGTCTATTTTATTGAATGTCAAGAATGCCAAGAGAGGTCAGTCCAGCTCTTATTTCTCACATTCTGCAATTACAATGGACCAAACACTTTTTTTCTTCATCCCTCATATAGTGCGCAATGACCAGCTCATTCCTGATCCCTCCCTTTGTAGTGAACTGCTAGCTACAGACACAACTGTTAAAGCTTTCCTGGTGTGTGCGCTTGTGCTGGAATACTGCTCAACTACAGCTCCACTTATTGTTCAGCAACATTCAGATATACAGGCATAACACAGCATCGAACACACACACACATTTCCTTCATAAACACACACACACACATATATATATATGCACACAAAAACACTTGTACTGAAACACAAGACACACACACACCAAGAAACCCACACAGACACATTCTCACTCAGATATACACATGGAAACATAAGACACACACACACACACTCACAGAGACACAGTCACAGACAGATGACAGAATGTAACTACACAGCCTTGCATACACTAACACAGATGACAGATTGGCAATATAGACACACAATCAATTGTTCACATACAGGGACATATAGAAGAACATGTAAATGCATACATCTAACCATACAGAAAGGTATATGCACAGACATGAACACACATACGACATTCAAGTGCACAAGGACACATGCACATAACAGATATACTCCATACATACACACTCATTATATACACACTCAGACACTCCCACACATACATGTAAACACAAAGGTATACACGTACATCGACACATGTGCATATCATTGACATCCATCTAAATGTCACTGCATACAGACAAGAACATGACAAGATGCAACAGACAGTAGCACAGATAAACTCTGACAAGCAAGCCTACTGAGTCAATGTCAGACATGCTCATACAGATATTAATTCAACTTATCAATTTCAGTACAATCTCTCAGACTGACTGCACCCAGTGCAGGTTCAAATTAATCTGCCTCACATTTGGACCCTGGTCTGTGAATTCTAACCTTACTGTTGTCTCTGTTTGCCATGGTCAGTGCTCTGCTGGTACCATGAGCTGTTTTTGCTAAGTGAACATTTCATGTGTGTATAAACACGGGCACCATTGGAAACCTGGCTCCCTGGGTTCTGTCGCTATCACTAGTGTTGCTCCCCTCAAAACTAACAATGGGTGGAAAGTCCCTGTCTGTTTTTGTAATCCAACATTAAACAGCAGAATGCTGAAACAGATTCACGTGGAGCTAATCCCCTCCAACAGAATTTACAGGATCATTTATTGGGATCTGTTACTGCAATGTAATTATCTTCTTAACCCTCTTCAGGACATGCTCTCGATATTTCAATCAGCTTCTCTCAGTCCCTTCATCTTTGTTCCATCTTCTCCTTTCCTCTCTGCTCACTCTGACTTCCCTGGCTTGCTGATGCACTCTTTCCCTGAAATCTCTGCTTCCTTCCACCCCTCATTTTGTGCCGAATCTCTCCACAGCTCATCTGTCTTCATTACTCTCCCATTCCTCTGGGATTTGGTTTCTCTTCCAGGCTTTTCTGTATGGTTTTCTTCCTCCGTGTATTTTCTCTGATTCAATGTGTTTTTTTTCTCTCTCTCTCTCTCTCTCTGTTCCTGTTTCACTCTGTGTTTCCGTCGGTCTTTCTGCCACATTCTATTTATTCCTGCATTAGCTCTCCCTCTGTCTGTCTCTCTGTCTCATTAGTTCACATCTCTTTTTATCTGTGTTCATTTCCCTCAATGTTCCCTTTGTGTCTCTCATCTCCTTGTTTCTCTCTCTTCCTATTTCTCGACCTCTCTGTCTCTCTGAACGAATGCTGTTGGTTCTCATCGCTACCATCTGTCTCTCTCATTTTGACATGTCCTGTCACTCTCTCTGCCCAACTCTCTTTCCTCTTGGCCTCACTCTGTCTCTTCCTCAGTCTCTCACTGTCTGCCTCATTCTCTCTAGCTGCCTCATTCCCCCTCTCTGTCTCTGCCTCTCTCTCTCTCTCTCCCTCCCTCCTTTTTTGTTCTGCCTTACTCTCTTTATCACCTTATTTCTCTCTGCCTCACTTTCTCTGCCTGTTCTCTTTCTATTTTCTGCTCAGTTGCCAGAGACAGAGGGAAATAGGTTCAGCAGAAGCTGATATCTGTTCCCAGTTTACCGCAAACCCCTCGACATGCTGGAATTCTGGTCAAATCTGAAGTAATTTATTGTTTTATAAAGACGGGCTAAAGCAGTTGGAATGCAATGTAACTGATCCAGCAGCTGTGTGAAACTTTAACACGGCACTATTTCAAAGAAAGCGCACACACAAACACAGAACCAGAGAAATTGAAAGTGGTTGTTTTCATTACCTTAAATGAGTGAACATCCACCCGAATCTTGCTGCCGGAGGCTCAGGAGAGAGAGTGAGGCTGTGAAGGACCTTGGTGCTGCCTCAGACACACACACACACACTGTGTGAGGGAGAGAGCGAGCTTGCTGCTGTTGCTTCCCTGCCTTCTGGAGTCTGGAGGTCGTTGTCTGGTAAAAAGGATATCTTCGCGGTCACACCCACACGGATTTTGACATCAGCTCTGTGTTTGCATTCAGCCCGGGCTGCAGTCACTCGAGAGAATCACACAGTATTGCTTTCAGAAGGCAGGCGTGTTAGACCCATCCTCTACTGGATTATTAATGGAGCCTTTTCAGTAACGGAGTTAAAACTCCACCACAGATATACACTCGGACAGACACACACAGATATACACCCAGACACACACACACACACACATACACACACACAGATATACACTCAGACAGACACACAGGTATACACCCAGACACACACACACATATACACACACACAGATATACACTCGGACAGACACACACAGGTATACACCCAGACACACACAGATATACACAC
>NC_057746.1:33029783-33054891 GCF_004010195.1 Chiloscyllium plagiosum | reverse complement strand
GACTCACACAAAGCACACAAACAAACAAGCACACACATATCCAATAACACATACACATAGACACACCCAAGCACACAAAACACAAACACAGACATACAAACATACATATAACAATACAAACATACACACAGATGCAAATACACAAACATACATACAGACACACACAGAGAAATACAATCATACACACAAATACACATAAACATACACACCGACGCATCCAAAAACACGCACAGACACAGAAACACAAACATACACACAGCTACACACAAAAATCTACACAATCACACTCACAGATTCATCGCTACAGCCACTTCCATCTACAAGGATGAAGACGGCAGATACATGGGAACACCACTCCCTGCAGGTTTCCTTCCAAACCACTCACCATCCTGACTTGGAAATATATTGCCATTCCTTCACTGTTGTTGGATCAGAATCCTGGAATTCCCTCACTAAGAGCATTGTGTGTCTACCTGCAGCACATGGATTGCAGTGGTTCAAGAAGGCAGCTCACCAGCACCTTCTCAAGGGGCAACTAGGGACGGGCAATAATTGCACAATACTCCCAGCCAATGACACCCACATCCAGTGAGGGAATTAATACAAAATTTAGTTGTGCAGGAAGTACTGGATGTGTTGCCCATCAAGCTCATTGTTTTGTCCTGGATGGTGTTGAGCTTCTTGAGTGTTGTTGGAGCTACTCTCATCCAGGCAAGTGGGGAGGATTCCATCACACTCCTGACTTATGCTCTGTAGATGGTGTCTGCAGTGGGTACAATCTCTAAGATGTCCTGTCTCATCAAGTTCCTCTGACAGCAAATTCCAACTCTGCTAATGATACCACCTAGAGGGCAAAAGGATCTCCACCAGAAACATTATTCCCTGCACATTCCCCTCCAAGTCACACATCATGTCGTCTTGGAAATAAATTACTATTTGAATGCTGGTTCTCACCCTGCCATTTGAATGCCACAAAAGAATAAAAAATATAAAAAGAGACAGAAAGCAGAAGTCAGAAAACAAAATTAAATTTGAACTTCTTCATATCTCTACCAAGAATTTGCTACTGGCTGCCATGACAGTGTATGTTTTAAAAGCTCCATCCCTGGGTGAAGGTGCTGTTAAATGGGTATTTACCAATGCTGTGTACCAGCTCTGATTCTCTGTGGTGTGTTTTACAAGTGGGAATCAGCACACAGAAAATCCAACCAGTTCCTGAAACCAATTGAGAAAAAAGGAGAAAGCATGAGAGAAACTCAATAGGTCCAGCAGCAGCTGCAGGGAGAGACAGACAGAGACTGTCTCTGTCTCTGAGACAGAGAAAGAGAGACGGGGTGGAGTGTGAGAGAGAGACAGAGACAGAGACAGAGACAGAGTCAGAGACAGACAGAGAAAGAGAGATGGAGGAGAGAGCCAGACAGAAACAGAGAGATGATGTCTCAGGTTGAGGTGACCCTTGATCAGAACTGAGAAATGGAACAGTTTTGACACAATTTAAAGTGGGGGAGAGGAACCATTTGTGAGCTGCAAGTGGTGGGTGGTGTGCATTGGCCAGTCTGCTCCAGAGATGATCAATTCACAGCCCTGCTCTTCCTTCCATGAACCCACCACAGATTGAGTCATGAACAACGCTATGTGCGGTAAGATTTAACCCAACTATTAACCTACCCGGCATCTATTCATGTGACAGGCAGTGACTGTGCATTTGTATGGCAAATAGTATGTGGCCTTCATAGCTGACGGTTTCGAGTACAGGGGCAGGGATACCTTGCCTCAACAGTACGAGGCCTTGGTAAGACCATACCTGGAGTATTGTGTGCATTTTGCTCTCCATATCTGAGGAAGGATGTTCTGGGGATGGAGGGAGTGCAGCAAAGGTTGACCGGACTGATACCTGGTTTGGGAGGACTGGCATATGAAGAGAAACTAGATTGGTTAGAACGATATCCACTGGAGTTTAGAAGGAAGAGAAGTGATCTCATAGAATCCTATAAAATTTAAAACATGACAAGACAGAGTCGATGCAGGAAGGATGTTCCAGATGACAGGGCAGCTCAAAACCAGAGGTCAGAGTCTAAGGGTACAGGGTAGGACAGTTAGCACTAAGATAAGGAGGAATTTTTTTCAGTATTCATTTACAGGCTATGTGTCGCTGGCTGAGCCGGCATGTATTACCCAGACCTAATTGTGCAGAGGGCAGGTAAGAGTCAACCACATTGCTACGGTCTGGAGTCACATATCGGCCACCAGGTAAGGACGGCAGTTTCCTTCTCTAAAGGACATTAGTGAACCAGATGGATTGTTTTTGACAAACAACAATGGATTCATGATCATCATTAGACTTTTAATCCCATGTTATTATTGAATTCAAATTCCACCATCTGCTGTGCCGGTAATCGAATCCAGAACACCAGAACATTCCCTGGGTCTCCACATTAACAGTCCAGCAATAATACCAGAGAGTGGTGAGCCTGTGGAATTCTCTGCCACAGGAAAATGCTGATGTCACAACATTGAAGACACTCAACAAAGATGTAGATGTAGTTCTTACAACTAAAGGCACCCCAGGGCGTGGGGGTGGGGGGGAGAGAGAGAGCAGGAACAGAGTATTGATGATTGGACGATCAGGCTGAAAGGGCTGAATGGCCTCCTCCTGCCTCTGTTCTCCATGTTTCATTGTCTCTGTGACAGTCCTGCCTGCCTGGGCACCAGGTGGATTTTATAGTGCCATGCTGGCAAGAGACTTAAAGATAATCCCATGACATGAAACACAGATGCCATCTCTCTCTCTCAATCTGAAAGGCTATGGCTCACCAGACTTCTCCTGATGTACCCACCTCAGCATAAAGGTGGTGTCCACTCTTAAGGTAGTAGGGCAGCAGGGCTGTGTGTTCACTGTAATGCCTCTGCAGGAGCAGGGGGTGGCTGTGTGTGTGTGTGCGTGAGCTTATGCATGTGAGTACGTGTGCGCGCATGTGCATCTGTGTGTGTACATGTTTGTGTGCGTGTGTGCAGGTGTGACACGTGCATGCACACAAACATGCTCATGTGTCTGTGTGTATGTGTGTGCATGTGTGCTTGTCAATGTGTGTGTGCGTGAATGTTTGTGTGTGTGTGCACGTGAATGTGTGCATGTGCACGCGTCTGTGTGTTTTTGTCTGTCTCTCGTTCAGGAAGGATCTGGGCCTTTCCACTGGCTGCCCACAATGCCCACACCCCCTGCCAACATCACAATCTACAAAGCCTACCATATGACCCTGGCTGTGAATAGGGGCATTGTCTGTTTGATCCTGTCTCCCCACACCACTGCCCACACCCCCATTCCTGGGAGCTCTGGCTGAAGGGAGGCAGACATGTTGTGCTGTTGAAGTGCTCAGAGGAGGCTGGGTGTGTGTTCCAGCTGAATTCCAAGTCACGTTTGCTGTGTGACCACTGGGTCAATGAGGTTTTCTGGAAAGGGGTCTTCAAACTGCCTGTTATTGTCTGATTTAGAGTCACAGAGACGTGCAGCACGAAAACAGACCCTTTGGTCCAAATCATCCATGCCGACCAGATATCCTAAATTAATCTCGTCCCATTTGCCAGCACTTCATACATATCCCTCTAAACCCTTCCTTTTCATATACCAATCCAGATGCCTTTTAAATGCTGTAATTGCACCAGCCTCCACCACTTCATCTGGCAGTTCATTCCATACACACACCACCCTCTGCATTTGCATTGGAGCTGCACTGCAGAGCAAGGCCAGAGCATGTTTGGCACGAGTTGTCTTGGAGGTAACCCCAGGAAGGAGATGAGGGGAAGGGGCTGGTGGAGATGTGCACAGAGGGTATGATCTCAGGCAGAGGTGGCGATGCCCTGGATGGGCGCAGGAGCATCTGGAAGTGGAGATCCTTCAGGACTGACACTGAAGCATTAACATGGCGACTGTAAACTCCAGCCCAGTGAGTGAAGCTGCTGGGGAAATGTGTGAGTGTGTTCAGGGTGCCCTACTCTCTGGCTGTCAGGAACAGTAAAGCTGCTCTCTTTAACCACACACTCTGTGGCCAAGCAGAGTGAAGTCACAAAGCCTGACTCTGACAGAACACCTTCCCTCATCTCTCAGTCGGTTCATCATGGCCAGTACAGGCATCATCGCTGTCGTCATGGAGCACATTAAGGAGGACAGCAAGCTCTCACACGCAGCAAATGTTTTCACTGATGTCAGCTCAGGGGGAGGTATCGTCCGAGAATACCAGGGAGACCACCCGTTGGCACAGCAATCTGGTGCCAGGGCACGTGGCAGGGCAGAGGAGACCACAGTTTCTGGTCTAGTGGATGCCCAGGCTTTTATGCTGCAGTGTTGGCAGCAGGTCTCGGTGGGTACTGTGCTTCAGCAGGTAGTCCACACATCTGTGATGCTAAAGGGTCTGCCGTTTCCCCTCCCACCATGGCGTCACAAACACATAGCAACAACACCTTCATGTGAGTTGGGGGGGTGGTGGAGAGAGGGAGAGAGCGAGGGAGAGGGAGAGGGGCAAAGAGGGAGGGAGAGAGATGGAGCTGGAGGGGAGACAGACAGAGAGAGAGAGAGAGGGGGCAGAGAGGGAGGAGAGAGATAGAGGGAGGGGGAGAGAGAGAGAGAGAGAGAGAGGGGGGGGGGAGGGAGGGAGGGAGAGGGAGGAAGTGGAACTGAGTCCTGAGAACACATCAACTGTGTCTCATGCCGACTCATCTGGCCTATTTAAATCACCACGGTGACACTCAATGCAAGTTCTTTGCTTCACTTCCTGCTTTCAGATCTATTTTTGGAAACATCTCCCTCAGTTCAATGTGAACCACTCTGAGTCACTCGGTTCGAGACTTACTCCAGTAACACAAAACCCAATCTGCCCACCAGCTACAAGGCACAAGTCAGGAGTGTGAGGGAATACTCCCCATTTGACTGGATGGCTGTAGCTTCAACAACACTCAAGAAGGTTGACACCATCCATGACAAAGCAGCCCCCACTTGATTGGCACCACATCCACAAACATCCACCACCAGTACTCAGTAGCAGCAGTATGTACTATCTACTAGGTGCACTGCAGAAATTCACCAAAGATCCTCAGACATCACCTTCCAAACCGACAGCCACTTCCATGTAGGAGGACAAGGGGAGGCAGATTCTCTTTTTCAGTCTGTCTGGAACACCACCCCCTGCAAGTTCCCCTCTAAGCCACTCACTATCCTGACTTGGAAATATATCTCAATAAAAACCGAAAGAACTGCTGGTGCTGTAAATCAGAAACATTATCAGAAGTTGCTGGAAAGGCTCAGCAGGTCTGGCAGTATCCATGGAGAGAAAGCAGAGTTAACGTTTCGGGTTCATCTTCATGCCATACTGCACCCAGAGCAGTCCCAGCACAAAAGGAGGCCATTTGGCCCACTGTATCCATGAGGAATCATAGAATCCCAACAGTGTGGAAACAGGCCATTTGGTCCAACCCAACCCTCTGAAGAATAACCCACCCAGACCCATTCCATTATCCTACTACTCTACACTTCCCCCTGACTAATGTCCATAACCTACACATCCCTGAACAGTATGGGCAATTCAACATGGTCCATTCACCCTAATCTGCACATCTCTGGATTGTGGGTGGAAAACCACAGACAAGTAGAGAATGTGCAAACTCCATGTAGACGGTTGGCCAAGGCTTGAATCGAACCCAGGTCCCTAGCACTTAGCCACCATGCCGCAAGGAATCTCTACAAGAGCAGCTCAGCCAGTTTATCTCACCTGCTCTCATCTTGAACATTTTAGAGAGTGAGCCAATTCCAATTTTAATTAAAAGCCATAATCAAACTTGTCTCAGATGGTCCATCCCAACACTGTGATTCCTTTTCATGTTGTCACTGCTGGCTCTTCTGCTGCTCCCTTCAAATCCGTGCCCTATAGTTGTATTCTACATCTGAGCTCCCTCTGTTTGAAAGCAGCAATGCTCTTGGGAAAATGCACCAAAATTTCTCCAGTGTACTTTCTGACACCATTCAAGCAAGAAAAGGAAATCTGAAATCTTAGCTGACCTGCACCAGAATGCTTGATCGTTTCCATAACATTTCCAGAAGGAACACATTGCAGTTTCCTGTCTCCTTTTCTTAGGATTAATCATGACATGCCCTTGTCCAAGTTAATGTCACTGAATTAGCTTAAGTTACACCACAGTGAAATGGTGAAATGTAAATTCAATGAATCAATCTGGAATGTAAAGTCGCAGTGACAAGTGAAACTATCATCAATTTTTGTCAAAACACATCAGTTTCACAAAATACCCTTTCGGGAAGGAAACATGGGGTAGATGTTCAGAATGCGTGTGTATATGTGTGTGGTTATGCATCTGCATGTGTCTGCAACTGTGTATGTGTGTGCACGTGTGTACGTGTGTGCATCTGTGTGTGCATATGTATCTTTCTGTCAGTGCATATGTGTATGCACGTATATGTGTGTGTGCATCTGTCTGTGTGTGTGTGTATCTGTGCGTGTGTATCTGTCTGTCTGTGTGTCTGTCTGTATCCGTGTGTGTCTGTCTGTATCTGTGTATCTGTCTGCCTGTCTGAGTATTTGTGTGCATGTGTGTGTGCATATGTGTGTGAGTCTATCTGTCTGTGTGTGTGTGTGTGTGTGAAATCTCAACCACAAACAGTTCGTATCTTGACCCCACCCCCAGCTCATTCAGTGGCAGATTTGTCAGGATAACAATTGACTGGGATATTGGGGAAACCCCTCTGTTTCTTCAAATATTATAGCTGGGGGATCTGTGTCGGAATGGTCTGTTTCCAGGTTCTCAATCCCAATCAACTGCCCCCGCTGTGTTAATTATACATGATAGGAAAATTATAATTTAGTCTTTTAATTCTTCCGGTGCCATGGAGATATTCTTCAGCATGCTCTGCTTCCTGGGGCAGTCGGGGTTCAAACGTGATTCATGCAGTTGGGATGTGTCCACATGAGCCTGTGGAATTGATAGTGATCTGACAGAGAGAAACAGAGAGAGGGAACACTCCACAACAGAGAGTCTTGAGGACGTTTGAATGAATTCGAAGCAGGAGGAGGCCACTCAAACCTGCCCTGCACTTCAATAAGATCACAGCTAATCACCCACTCTTCATGTGAGGCCCCAGTAATCTTTCAACATCATTTACTGACCAAGACTCCATCTCCCTCCCTTAAAAATCATTATACTATCTGTTTCCAGAGCATTTTCAGGAAGTCAGTTGCAAAGAATTCCTCCTTACCTCTGTCTTAAATGGACACCCCCAATTTGTAAACAGTGACCCCTCGGAACATCCTATCCACATGCTCCCATATCAAAACTGCCGAGGATCTCAGGGGTTTTGAGACAGAGACTTCAGACTGATGGACGTTGGGAACTCAAAGAGAATGAAGTGATATTGGGATAAGGTGGTTCAGCCATGGCCATGTTCAATGGTCATAGAGTCATACTGCACGGAAACAGACCCTTCGGTCCAACTTGTCCATGCTGACCAAGTTCCCCAAACTAAACTCGCCCCATATGCCTGTGTTGGGCCCATATCTCCCTAAACGTTTCCTTTTCGTGTAACTATCCAAATGGCCTACAAACCTAACACCTCTTCTAGCAGTTCATTACACATATGAACCATCCTCTCTGTGGAAAAGGTTGGCCCCCAAGTCCCCTTCAAATCTTTCTCTTCTCACCTTAAAATTATGCCCCCCCTAGTTTTGAGCTCCCCCACTCTTGGGAAAAGACCTTTGCTATTCACCTTATCTATTGAGCCAGTCCAAGGGGTCAATCTGTCTACTCTGCTGCCATAAATCATCTGCATCTTCCTATTTCTCCCATTCTTATGGTCTTAGGATAAGGACTGATGAACAGACAGGAGGAGAAGCTGATAAAAAGACTCAGAGAGTCAAAGGGTGAAGCATAATGAGACATTGTTCAGGGAAGTAAGGTTTTAAAGAGAGTCTTTGAGGAGAGCAATAAACAAGGGCTGATAGGAAGACTGAGCTGGCAGCACATTGTCTGAAGGAGAATCTAGCTCCATCTCTATTTTTAACTGTAATGAGCACTGTTTTATTATTACTGAGCTCAAACTATGATCGATGATGTTGAGTGAGCAGCAAGCTGCACTTTAATCTCAGACCCTCAAAGGCACGCTGGTGAAACACTGCAGGATTCATTCTCATAGATTAATGAATATGGAGCACACTGCTCTCTGCTCAGGACCCAGCACCTGCAACCTAGTATAAATAACTAAAAGTAATGAGGCAGAAATTACCATAAATCATCTGCATCTTCCTTAAACTCCATCCATTTCCCAGCTGAGATTTTAACACATTACACTGATCAAAGTACCCAGGAGCTGAATCATTACAACAGTCAGCAAATCTTCGAGCATCTGAATCTCAACATCACCCGAGCGCTGTTTAACTCACTGAATGGCTCCATCAGTGAAGGGAGGGGGAAAACCAAACACTTGTTTCATCTTCCACAATCCCAGGACATCCCAATGAAGCACTCCTTGGAACGCAGTCAGAGTTGCGATGCAGGAAAAGACCGGGCCCCATTTACACATAGCAAGCTCTGAAGAGCAGCAATGTAATGGGCAATTTCCTTTTTATTTTGTTCAGCTGCAGCTTGCAAAGCGCAGAACCTAATGCTCTGTATTAAATGTTATTCCTCGGCTGAGTGGCACTTTCTAAACAGTCCCAATTGTGCTGAGGATCACATGAATGATTAGTTGAAGATTCCTATTTCAGTATGTACTGAGGCTCACATCCGTGTCCTAGCAGCTACTGTTCATCATAGATAGAAACAATATGGGGCCATTCAGCACTGAAGGGCCCGTCCCTGTGCTGTACAGGCATGTTCTAATATACTCAACTGCTATACCTTTTACAATTGATCAAGAACTTATAGGGTGCTCTCGGGTAATGTCTTGGCCATTCAGAATTAGTTGCTTAGTTTGAATTGAGATAAAAATGTTGGATTAATTAGTTTCTGGTGCATTCTTCAAGGCAACACCTCTACCACTCAGAGTCCACTTGCCAACTAATCAGCACACTCTTCTCATGAAGAATGAATTGTTGTTCCCTTTAAGATTTTGTATTCTTGCGATTCTGATGAATGTAAAATAAAGAAGCCTCACCAACAAGTCCCTTCTGCTGGCAGTCTCCCAGGTTCTGTATTACCAAGTGGCCATGTGTTCTTTAGTGCTGTTGTTTCAGTGATAAATGTTGGCCTGGGGTTTCTCAACAACTCGCGGTTAACTCTTGGGAACGTTCAGGTTGGTTTGGGGCCTCGGTTTAACATCGCATCCTAAAGACAGCATTTTCAATACTACAGCAGGCAAAGCACTCATTCAAATCAGCCATTTCCCTGGACTTGCACCTAACCCTGACTTTCTGACTCAGTCAGAGGGATTTGGGGGCTGCAGCTTCTCACACGTTACAGCAATGAACGCACTTCAGGAGGTGCTCAAAGGCTGTGAATATTCAGAAAATGCTGAGATGACAAATCTTTCTTTGCATGGACGCACAAACAGGCCTCTCTTGTAGGTTTTAAATCTCTCACCTATACAGCAATGGCACTACTATCTCCGTGTGTAACAGGCTTTATTCAGAAAGCTCCATGTTCCAGCTCTACAACTTAGCTCACTTCCCATGAATCCTCACCCAGTCTGAACAAATCAAGCGCAGTGCAACAATCGTGAACAGACTCGCATAATCAAACACAGAACAGTTGAAGACAGGAGCCTGGCGATGTGATATTGGTTTGAGAAAAGGCAGGCAGCTCCTTCCCCTTGCCATTTAACTTGTCTGATTCTTTTTAAAAATTTTATTGTCTTAATTTAACTTTTGAATCAAATTCATCTTTTCGTCCTTCTGCAGCTGTGGTGATGGAGAGGGGTTGCTGGGAGCTGTTGAGTGGAGGATTTGGTCTGTACCTCATGGCCATGATGGTAGCAGACAGCTCCTGTCAATAGACTGGAGTTCACTCCTTTCCTCTCATGTTTCAGTGGTGTCTGTAACAGAGGTGGAGTTCATTCGGATGGTCGATCGATTCTGGGAAGTTGAGATGGGCCCTGATCCTTGGGACTTCGGACAGTTTCTTGGCTATGGCGGAGGCTGGAGTATCGACGGTGATGAGGTGCCGTTCTGCATCTGGTCAGCAGTGGTGGGGGCTGCTACACCGTGCTTCCTCCATGATTCCTGAAGAAGGGCTGATGCCCGAAACGTCAATTCTCCTGTTCCTTTGATGCTGCCTGACCTGCTGCGCTTTTCCAACGACACATTTTTAAGCTTCCTCCATGGTGTCACAGTCTCGGGGCAGCTTTGGCTGCTACAGATTGTGATGATCTCCCATCGCCACACAGGAAACCAAGAAGCTGCGGATGGAACAAAAAAGGAAATTTGTCTTCTCTTAATGGGCGGCACGGGGTTCAGTGGTTAGCACTGCTGCCTCATAGCACCAGGGTCCTGGGTTTGATTCCCATCTGTCTGTGTGGAGTTTGCACATTCTCCCTGTGTCTGCGTGGGTTTCCTCCAGGGGCTCTGGTTTCCTCCCACAATCCAAAGATGTACAGGTCAGGTGAATTGGCCATGCTAAATTGCCCACAGTGTTAGGTGTATTAGTTAGGGGTAAATATAAGGTAGGGGAATGGATTTGGGTGGGTTTCTCTTCGGAGGGGCGGTGTGGGCTTGTTAGGCCAAAGGGCCTGTTTCCACACTGTAGAGAATCTAATCTAGTCTGTTCCTTCTTATAATTTATGAAAATAAAAAGATACCGGCTTATGACAACCTATCCACATTTTACTGTATTTTCAGAAATATATGTAACAATACATTACTGTTACTGTGAATACATCGACTTAACCTTATCTCACTCCACAGTACACCTCCAACTCCTGGGAATGCTGAGGGAGTGGAGATTCTGAAAGGGTTTGGTAGGTTAGACATGGAAAAGGAGTTTCCACTGTTCAAATTTATTTTTTCGTGGGATGTGGGTGTCACTGGCTGGGCCCAGTATTTATTGGAGGTGGTGAGTTGACATTTTGAACCGCTGCAGTCCACGTGCTGTGGGTTGACTCTCAAGGCCCTGAGGGAGGGAATTCCAGGATTTGGACCCAGTGAAGGAACAGCGATATATTTCCAAGTCAGGATGGCGAGTGGCTCGGAAGGGAATTTGCAGGGGATGGTGTTCCCATGTATCTGCTGTCCTTGACCCTCAGGTAGTGGGGGTCACAGGTTTGGAAGGTGCTAAGGCGAGCCAAACTGAGAAGAGAAACAGCAGGAGACAGTAACTAACAAATCCACTAGGATCTTCACGATAAATCTCTTTAACCAGACAATGGTGAGAATGTCCAAGTACATCACAAAATTTATTTGAGGTGAATGGTATAAATGCATGGATGAAGGGAGCTAGACTCATGACATGTATTTACATGTATACTCACAATGCCAAGGCCTACAAGGCTATGGGCCAAGATCTGGAAAATGGGATTCGAATGGTAATGTGCTTGTGTTTGCCATAAGAACCAGGAGCAGGAGTAAGTCATCTGGCCCTTCGAGCCTTCTCCACCATTCAATAAGATCATGGCTGATCTTTTCATGGCCTCAACTCCACTTACCCACCCTCTCACCATAACACTCAATTCATAGAGTCATAGGGATGTACAGCATGGAAACAGACCCTTCAGTCCAACCCGTCCACGCTGACCAGATATCCCAATCCAGTCCCACCTGCCAGCACCCGGCCCATCTCCCTCCAAACCCTTCCTATTCATATACCCATCCAAATACCTCTTAAATGTTGCAATTTTACCAGCCTCCACCACTTCCTCTGGCAGCTCATTCCATGCACGTACCACCCTCTGTGTAAAAAAGTTGTTCCTTAGGTCACTATTATATCTTTCCCCTCTCACGTTAAACCTATGCCCTCTAGATCTGGACTCCCCCACCATATCACCTATTTATCCTATCCATGCCCCTCATGATTTTATAAATCTCTTTAAGGTTACCCCTCAGCCTCTGACGCTCCAGGGAAAACAGCCCCAGCCTATTCAACCTCTCCCTGCAGCTCAAATCCTCCAAATCTGGCAACATCCTTGTAAATCTTTTCCGATAGGCATCTTTTGTCCCATCACTCTCTTCAGCCTGGGGAAAGAGTTGGAGGGGCCGGGGGTGGGGGGTGGAATTACGGGCTTCATACGACTCTGTAACAGCCCTAATCAAATACAGCACATATGAAACTGACTAACGGCTGCCCTGACAAGTTTCTTCACTCTCATTGACAACAGGAAGGCTCTGACTGTTTTGATCACCATTCCTGGGACTGCAAGGAACTGTTGTGTTCTGGTGCTGAGCTTGACAGTCAGCCCACACAAAGCCCCAGATTGAGTCTGTCCAAAGATCACCTCACAAATCCCCTCTTAATGCCAAAAGGTGATTCGAACTGCAGGCGACAGAGGTAACGTTAATCTGTTATTCTTTCAACTTCTTCTCATGTGGGACTTCAATCACATCAAACCCATACCTTGGTGACTCTGTGCTTGCTGTGATTGATGCTTTCTGTTTCTACGTGTCTCAGTTAAAACTCTTCCTGATGAATGTGAGAATCTCGTGTCCTCTTCCTCCCATCTGCAACGTTACAGCTCATGATATCTGCACATTTCACGTGTACACTTTACACTGATGTAATCAGTTAGTAATTCACTCCCATTCGGAACTGTAACCTGTAGTGTGTCTGAAGGTCAGCTCCTATACACAAACAATATGCAGATAAAAACAAATACCGACTCACTCCAGCCTGGTGTCTTACTCTGTGTGTACTTTGTATGTGCATCTAAGTATGCTACATTTTTATGTCTCTGTATAGGTGATGTCACATGTATGTGTCCACGCACATGTGCCTGTACTTGTCTAGGTGCATCTGTGCACATGTGTTTATGCTTCTGAATGTGTATGCACATGTCTGTGCACGTGATTTTATTTATTTATTGTTATCACGTACCTAAGTACAGTGAAAAGTTTTGTGTGCATTATAGTCAGATCATTGCTCATAAAGACACAATGATTGAAGAGAGTGAGGAATATAAAGTTATGGCTGCAAAGAAAATACACAAAAAGCAAGATTAACATGAGATTTAAAATTTGAGGTGTCCATTCAGAAGTCTAATAACGGTGGGGAAGAAGCTGTTCTTGAACCTGTTGGTGTGTGCGTTTAAGCTTCTGTATCTTCTTCTTGATGGAAGAGGTTGAGAGAGATTAACCCTGGGATGGGAGGGGTCTTTGATGATGTTGACTGCCTTTCTACTGCATTGAGAAGTGTAGATGAAGTCAATGGATGGAAGTTTGGCTTGTGTGATGGACTGAGCTGTGTTCACAATTACCTTACAGTCCTGGACAGAGCAGTTGCCATCCCAAGCTGTGATACACCCAGATAGAATGATTGCTATAGTGTATCTGTAAAAGTTAGTGGGAGTCCTAATGGACGTGCTGAATTTTCATAGCATCTTGTATGTATGTCTATTTCAGTGTAAAGGCTTCCGTATGTGTGCATACACATGTGTGTACATGTGCCTTAGCACCAGCTCCTCTACATGCACAGCACCCAGCAGGTAGAGAAAATGATTCACTCTGTCCAGTGCCATGCAGTTGATGAATCCTTCCGTCATATTTGACGTGCTGAGTCCTCAGTATCACTGATCTTAGGCAGCAGGTCATCGAGACAGACTTTGTGATTTGTGCAGAGGCAGTAAAGCAGCAAGGGCTGAAACAATGCTGTCAACCACAAGAATGAAGATTGAACACATTGTCAATGTCATCCCAACCCTGGCTGGTGTTAGTGCTTTGAGTACGCATTGCTGTATAATCCACAGAACATAATAGTCTATTATCTCTCTCTCCCTCGAGTAAAGAAACGGAAGTAGATTCAGTTGAAGGTTTCACATTAAAAGCAATTTAATTGGGGAGTGAGTAACAAAGGAACATCAGCAAAGAGTTCAAATGATGGATCCACATAACCAAAGGCTTATTAACCATAATTATAGCTCGGGATGACAGTAGCAAGTAGTTTTCACACCATAGGAGTGTCAGCCAGTGATGATTTCCAGAAAGAGAAAATCTAACCATTGCCACTTGACATTCAATGACATTACCATTGCTGAATCCCCTGCTATCAATATCATGGGGGTTACCATGGATCAGCAACTAACTGGTCTAGCCATGTAAGTACAGTGATCGAAAAAGCAGGTCAGGGGCCAGGAATATTGAAGCAAGTAACTCCCCTCCTGGCTTTCCAAAGCATGTCCACTATCTACAGGCACAAGTCAGGAGTCATGATTTGGAAGTGCCGGTGTTGGACTGGGGTGTACAAAGTTAAAAATCACACAACACCAGGTTATAGTCCAACAGGTTCATTTGGAAGCACTAGCTTTCAGAGCGCTGCTCCTTCATCATGCTCCACAACCACCTGATGAAGGAGTAGCGCTCTGAAAGCTAGTGCTTCCAAATGAACCTGTTGGACTATAACCTGGTGTTGTGTGATTTTTAACCAAGTCAGAAGTGTCCTCAAGAAGGGTCACTCAACTTGAAATATCAACTCTGCCTCTTTCTCCACAGATGCTGTCCACCCCAGATCAACACCGGCACCTCCACATCATGTCCACAGATGCTGTCAGACCTGCTGAGTTTCTCCAGCAATTTCTCTCTTCATTTAAGATATCCAGTATCTCTCACAATATTTTGCTTTTATTCAAGTCAGGAGTGTGATGAAATACTCTCCACTTGCCTGGGTGAGTGCTGCTCCAACAACACTTAGGAAGCTTGACACCATTACAGGAAAAGCAGCCTGCTTAATTGATACTGCATGCACTCCATCCACCATCCAAATCCAATAGCAGCAGAATGTAATATCTACAAAATGCTCTGCAGAAATTCAACAAAGATTGTGAGACAGCACCTTCCAAACTAGTGATCTCTACCACCTAGAATGACAAAGGCAGCAGATATATGGGAATGCCATCTGCAAGTTCCCATCTAAGCTATTCATAGAGTCATAGATATTCAACACAGAAACAGACCCTTCGGTCCAATTCCTCCATGCTGACCAGATATCTGAAATTATTCTAGTCCCATTTGCCAGCATTTGGCCCACATCCCTTCCTATTCATCTACCCATCCAGATGCCTTTTAAACATTGTAATTGTCCCAGCCTCCATCACTTCCTCTGGCAGCTCATTCCATACATGCATTACCCTCTACGTGAAAAGTTACCGATCACGTCCCTTTAAATCCTTTCTCTTCTCACTCTAAACCTATGCCTTCTAGTTTTGGACTCCCCTACCCCAGGGAAAAGACCTTGTCTACTTAACCAATCCATGCCCTTCATGATTTTATAAACCTCTATAAGGTCACCCTTCAACCTCTGACACTCCAGGCAAAACAGTCCCAGCCTATTTACCTTTTCTTTAGCTCAGACCCTCCAACCCTGGTAACATCCTTGTAAGTCTTCTCTGACCCCTTTCCAGTTGAACAACATCTTTCCTACAACAAGGAAACCAAAAATTAACTCACCATCCTGTTTGAGGGTATACTACCTTCAGTATTGCTAGGTGAAAATCCTGGCACTCCTTCCTGAATAACATTGTGGGACTAACTAGAGCACATCGGACATAGGAGTGGCCACTCCGCCCCTCACACCTGTTCCACCATTCACTCAGATCATGGCTGATCTGTGACCTGTCCCCATATACCTGTAAATAAAAATTGAAAGAACCGTGGATACTGTAAATCAGGAATTAAACAGAAATTGCTGGAAAAGCTTAGGAGATCTGGCAGCATCTATGAAGAGAGATCAGAGTTAACATTTTAGGTCGGGTGAGGAAAGGTCACATGGAATATTGACAGTACAGCACAGTCCAGGCCCTTCAGCCCTTGATGTTGTGCCGACCTTTTATCTTACTCTAAGATCAAACTAACTTACATACCCTTCATTGGACTATCTTCCATGTGCCTATCCAAGCGTTGCTTACATGTCCCTAATGTATCTGACTCGACCACCATCGCTAGCAGTGCATTCCACACATGCACCTCTCTCTGTGTAACGAACCTACCCTGACATCTCTCCTCTGACATCTCCAATAATCTCCAAACGTTTCTGGCTATCAACTCTATCTATGCCTCTCATTATCTTGTACACCTCAATTAGGTCCCCTCTCTTCCTTCTTTTTTACAATGAAAAAAGTCCGAGCTCAGTCAACCTCTCTTCGTAAGATAAGCCCTCCATTCCAGGCAGCATCCTGGTAAACCTCCTCTGAACCCTCTCCAAAGCATCCACATCTTTCCTATAATAGAGCAACCAGAACTGGACACAGTATTCCAAGTGAGGTCTAACCAAAGTTGTTTAGAGCTGCAACAAGATCTCATGGCTCTTAAGTTCAATCCCCCCTGTTAATGAAAGCCAAAATACCATATGCTTTCTTAACCTTGTCCACTTGGGTGGCAATTTTAAGGGATCTATGTACTTGCACAACAAGATCTCGCTGTTCCTCCACACTGCCAAGAATCCTGTCTTTAATCCTGTACTCAACTTTCAAGTTTGACCTTCCAAAGTGCATCACTTCACATTTATCTAGGTTGAATTCCATCTGCCACCTCTCAGCCCATCTCTGCATCCTGGCAATGTCACGCTGCAGCCTACAACAGCCCTCTATACTGTCAATGACACCTCCAACCTTTGTGTCGTCTGCGAACTTGCTAGTCCATCCTTCAATCTCCTCATCCAAGTCATTAATAAAAATTACAAAAAGTAGAGGCCCAAGAACAGAGCCCTGTGGAACACCACTCACCACTGACTTCCAGGCAGAATATTTTCCTTCCACTACCACTAACTGTCTTCTGTCGACCAGCCAATTCTGTATCCAGACAGCTAAATTTCCCTGTATCCCATTCCTCCTGACCTTCTGAACGAGCCTACCATGAGGAACCTTATCAAATGCCTTACTGAAGTCCATATACACCACATCCACCACTTGACCCTCATCAACTTGTCTAGTAACATCCTCAAAGAACTCAATGAGATTTGTGAGGCATGACCTGCCTCTCACAAAGCCACGCTGACTGCCTTTAATCAAGCCATGTTCTTCAGGATGGTCATAAATCCTATCCCTCAGAATCCTTTCTAACACCTTGCAGACGACAGACGTGAGACTGACTGGTCTGTAATTGCCGGGGATTTCCCTATTTCCTTTCTTGATGAGAGGAATTATAGCTCAGATTGAAAATTAACAATAGAACCAGCATCCATCGCCACTTCATAAAATCTCAGAATCCCTGCACACCAACCCACTGAAGCGCATCCCACCCAAACCTGGCACCCCACCCTATGTAACCCTACATTTCCCGGGTCTAATCCACCTAGCCTGCTCAATCCTGTTAGACAATGGGCGAAAGGGTTTCTCTCAAAGCCCCTGTTCGATGTATTTCCGATGTTTGCACATCTATTACCCAGCATTTTGCCTTTTCCCAACAACTGAAAGACCTTTATCTTGCTCCACGCAATCAGATCCTTCTGCAATGTTCAAGGCTGTCTATACAGCCGTTCCTTAACCCTCCCTTTCTGAGAGAAAGCTGCATTTGTGTGGCACCTTTCGCAGCCAGTGGATCTCCCAAAACTGGGCAGCCTGGGAAGTTTGGAAATGTAAAGTCTGGTAGCTAGCCTGGGCACAGCAAGTTCCCCACACGCAGCGATATGACAGTGAACGGTTTCTTTCTGACTCGATTCAGGAGCCGTGGGGAGGGGGTCCACACTCACACTCCGCTTCAACGCAGCGGCATATCGGAACATCTTGGCCAGTCCCTCAGCTCAGCACCTCCGCCAGTGTAGCATCCCCTCGCTGAGATACCGGAAGTGGGGGAGTCCAAGTTCTGTCGGTGGGGCTTGAGCCTTTGGTTTCCTGTGACTGGTGCTTCATGAGCTGTACTTGACATCACCCTCAAACCAATTCCTGAGGATCTGGGTGACGGCATTTCTGTAGGATGTGGTCAGATACTGAGCTCTCACCTCCTCACCCCCACCACTCCTGAAATGGTTCTGCTCCCTTGAACACTCCCCAGTGAGACTGAGCGAATTAAACGGTTTAAACTTGAGTGTTTATCCATTGATAGATTTCCATTCCACACACGTCACAACTTTATGAGCCGACTGTTCAAGCTGAAAATAGAGTTTTGATTCATTTCTCTAAATATCACAAACTGATTAGATCAGATTGGCTGAATCCTTGCGTCTTTCAAGTGTAATTTTCCGCACTCCCGCAGGCTGCCCATTAACAGGCTCGTTTAGCACTTGTTCCTTCAATGTTGATTACAAAGCACAGCGAATCCTACTGCCGCACTCAGGGCAGTGAGACCAGGCGGGCAGAGAGAGCCCAGCAATATCACGCAGTCAGTAAGAGTCAGGTCTCCGGAACATTGATCAACATTGCTGGGCGAATCCAGACACAGAACAAGCAGCACCGACTGCATCCAGACCACTCCAGGTGACACAGTCTATTCCGACTGACACAGACCAGTCTATACCTGGGGGCACAGTCTATTCTGACTGACACAGACGAGTCCATACCTGGGGGCACAGTCTATTCTGACTGACACGGACCAGTCTATACCTGGGGACACAGTCTATTCTGACTGACACAGACCAGTCCATATCTGGGGGCTCAGTCTATTCTGATTGACACGGACCAGTCTATATCTGGGGGCACAGTCTATTCTGACTGACACAGACCAGTCTATATCTGGGGGCACAGTCTATTCTGACTGACACAGACCAGTCTATAACTGGGAGCACAGTCTATTCTGACTGACACAGACCAGTCTATACCTGGGGATACATTCCATTCTGACACAGACTAGTCTATACTTGGGGACTCAATCTATTCTGACTGACACAGATCAGTCTATGCTCGGTGACACATTTTATTCTGACTGACAGAGACCAGTCTCTCTACTGGGTGACATAATCTATTCTGACTGACACAGATCAATCTGCACCTGGTGACACAGTTTATTCTGACTAACACAGACCAGACTATGTATGTTTGGTGACACAGTTTATTTGACTGACACAGATCAGTCTACACCTGGGGACACAGTGTATTCTGACTAACACAGATCAATCTATGCTTGGTGACATAGTTTATTCTAATTGACACAGACCACCTTACACCTGGGGACACAGTCTATACTGACTGACATAGATTGGTGTATACCGGGTGACACAGTCTCTTCTGACTGACGCAGACTAACCGACACCTAGGGACACAATCTATTCTGACTGATGCAATTCAGTCTATGCTTTGTGCCACATTTTAGTCTGACACAGACCAGTCTATACCAGGTGACACAGTCTATTCTGACTGACACAAACTAGTCTATACCCGGGGGCACAGTCTATTCTGACTGACACAGACCAGACTATGTATGCTTGATGATACAGTTTATTCTGACTGACACAGACCAGTCTATGCTTGGTGGCGTAGTTTATTCTAACTGACACAAACCAGGCTGTTCTGTGTGACGCAATCTGTTCTGACTGACACAGACCAGCCTATACCCAAGGCACAGTCTATTCTGATTGACGCAAATTGGTATATACTGGGTGACGCAGTCTATTCTGATTGACGCAGATCAGCCTACACCTGGGGACATAATCTATTCTGACTGACACAGACCAGTCTATGTATGCTTGGTGACACATTTTATTCTGACTGACGGAGATCAGTCTATGCTCAATGACAAAGTTTATTCTAACTGACACAGAGCAGTCTATTCCAGGTGACGCAAACTATTCTGACTGACACAGGCCAGTCCACACCCGGTAACACGGTCTATTCTGACTGACACACATAGAACATAGAAGAATACAGCGCAGTACAGGCCGACACAGAGCAGTCTATTCCAGGTGACGCAAACTATTCTGACTGACACAGGCCAGTCCACACCCGGTAACACGGTCTATTCTGACTGACACTCATCAGTATATACCGGGTGACACAGTCTATTCTGACTGACACAGACCAGCCTACACCCGGGGACACAGTATTCTGGCTGACACAGAGCAGTGGTACAGACATCCATGCTAAGGTTTCCATGCTGGGCCCGTTGTCCAATAGAAACTAACAGGACAGTGCCTCATTTCCCACGGAGGCACTGTACAGCTTTCAGAAGTCACTACAGAGTTCACCACTTTCTGTCTTGATTACTCCCTTCCCACCTCTGAGTGTCTTGTTTGCACGGGTTTGTCCTCAGCACAACTTCTTCCTGTTTTCTGAAGCCCACCATCAATCGATATCGCTCCCTGCTCGCCTCAGTCCTTCATAGCACCTTTGGCTCTGGGGCTTCTCTCCATCTGATCCACTCGCCCCTCATCCTCACTTTGGCAACAGCATAAAGATCATCGTTTTCCAGCGCCCTGCAGTTCCCGTGGACAGTCACACCGGACTCGAAACATAAAAACTCTGTTTCGCTCTCTTCACAGACAAGGCCAAACTTGCTGGGCTTGCCCAGCACTTTCTGATTTAACTCCAGCAACTCGGGACAGAGCGGTGGTCCCAGACACTGGGACTGGGTTTGCTGGGGGAGTCGGTGGGATGGGGCAGTGTTGGAGAGGGGTCATTATTGGAGGAAACACTTGTGTTGATGGGTAAAGTTTCCCACTCTATAAAGTGAGCACTGATGTGTCTGACTCACTGTGAGATTAATGAGGAGTTTCTGTCAACTCCATTCGCTTGCAGTCTCCCCCACCCCCAACCCCCACACACGCCACCCCCCTCCCCCCGTCTCTGGTCCTAACAGGAAACAAACAACATTAATTCAGCCCACACTCTGAAAGAAACAAAGTTGACCTTTCAAAGTAATCCAACGATTTCCTTTGGTTTAACATGAGCGCCTCTGTAACTGAAAAGCAATTCTTCCAAAGGTCAGTGGGCGGCTGTGTCTGACAAATCCGATAAAGTAGTTAGGGGTCAGACCAGGATAGTCCCCATCCCCTGCCTCCTGTCCGGTCCAGACTGCTCGGATTCTAGGGGGTTGGGGCGGGGTAGTATGTGTCAATAGCCCATGTCTCCTGTTTACTTTCCCGCTGGTAGGTTAGTAAGCTGTCAGGTTGACTACTTTGGCTGGAAGGATAGTCACAGAGGACTCCAGCACCGAAAAATGGCTCTTCGGCCCATCGAGCCTTGCTATCATTATTTGAATGGAAAGAGGCAGCAGAGGGTCCTGGGGGCTCCTGAATCACAGGAAGCTGGGGAGCAGCGATCAAGGGGGAAAACGATGGTCTTTATTGCAAGGTCTACACAACTCGGGCTCTATCTCAGCAGGTCTCCCAGATTACTGTGATCTCCTGCTCTTGGAGAGGAGGGAGAGGGAAGGCTCCCTGCAAACGTAAGCTACGCAGTTTTTTCTAGAAGGTTCCACGCATGCCAATCGCCGTGCCAGCGTACTGAGATCCACTCATGGACCTGGGAAATTCACAACCTAAAAAGGGAGCTTAGTTCCCTGAGATAATTCCTGAGGTGAAGGGGTTTCCTTGTGAGGGGAGCTTGGGGCCTGCACTCGATGGGGTGGACGAGAGGGTAACGTCCTGAAAGGCGAGGGGAGCTGGACAGAGGACAGCGAGGCGTCCCACCTGAAACAGAAAGGGGCACCCTGTTTGAGATGGAGACGAGGAGGAACCTCTTCATTCAGAAGATCCCGAACAAAGAGTGAGAGGCAGCGACAAAAAAAAGAGCTGGAGGGAGACACTCCCAGCCCAGTAAGAGAGAGAAAAGACCTGTGTTTATTCAAGGAAAATATTTCCCCCAAGAGTCATTCTGCTGAAAATGAACCAAAACAAATCTTCAAGGGATTTCCTCAATCCTGAGAGAAATCCCAACAAAACCCGTTTTTCAGCTGATCTGAGGAAATATTTACAAAGTGTCAGGTCGATGGTAACGCAACCATCAGAGAGTGCAGGCATGATTCCTCGTCTCCATTAATCCCTGCGATTTATAGCTCACTAAAATGGAAAGTATCTTTTCAATATTTCAACACTAAGTGGAGGGCTGGAAGTTTGAGCAGGAAGCGCATCGTCCAGTTTTGGCAGAGCAGGGACATCTTACCGAAGCTATTGAGTTGAGTTCGACGCGAGATTTTAAAAAAAGTTCAATTCAGCCTCCGATCGTCCCACCTTTGGCCCTAGTCTTCTCAGGAATCAGGCTGGCCCTTTAAACACCAGCAGCAAAAAGTGTGGCGCTGGAAAAACACAGCCGAGGGGCAGGACAGGCGACATTTCGAACATAAGCTCTTCATCAGGAACGTTGACTCTCCTGCTCCTCGGATGCTGCCTGACCGGCTGGGCTTTTCCAGCACCACACATTTCGATGCTGATCTCCAGCGTCCGCAGTGCTCACCTTCTCCTATAACCTGGTGTTGTGTGCTTTCTGACTTTGTCCACCCCAGTCCAACACCGGCTCCTCCACATCAGGTAGATAAAAAGCAGCAGTTAAGGGGAATTTTACAGCTTGTGGACCGGGAATGATTCCTCCTGGCTAACACTGACCTCTGCTCTCCACCCCGCCTTCTCTCACCACTGAGGTTAATGTTTCCACTTGCTGTCAGATTGGAATTAGAAACTGTTGACCCTCCAAAGACCAGCCTACCCCGATCTCACCAAAACCCCCGAACCATTAGCTATTTGCCTGGCTCCCACTGAACTGACTGTGTCCGGCCTGCAATCTCCTCTGGGGTGTTCCGACACATCAGCGAGCCCACCCTGTAGAACAAGCTGCCTCCCAGCTGGAGGGGCTCACTGCATTACAATGACGGTCACTGAAACCGCGCTCTCCTACGGATGTGAGAGGTCCTAGGGCCCGATCTGGAAGAGAAGGCTCCACACGCGTCTCTCAGCCAACATCACGGTAAGGGATTATCTGGCTGTTCTCAACACTGCTGTTTCCAGGAGTTTGCTGGAGGCGAATTAGCTGCTGAGTTCTCTACAACAGTGGCCACAAGGTCAAGGTTGGGGACGTACTGTGGGAATATCACCACGTGTTAAAGTTGGGTAGACTCCTACAGCAGGGAGACAGGCCCTTTGGCCCAAACTGGTCGATACTGACCAAAATGTCCACCCACGCTGACCCCGTTTCCCTGCACTTGGCCCATATCCTTCAAAGGAGAAAGTGAAGACGGCAGATGCTGGAGATCAGAGTCGAGAGTATGTTGTTGGAAAAGCACAGCAGGTCAGGCAAGAATCCTGATGAAAGGTTCATGCCCGAAACGTCGATTCTGTTGCTCCTGGGATGTTGCCTGACCCCATATCATTCTCGACTTTTCCCATCAAATGCCTTTTAAATGTTATTAATATAACCACCTCAAGCACGTCCGCTGGCAGCTTATTCCATATGTATACTGTCCTCTGTGTAAAAAAAAATTGCCCGTCAGGTTCCTGTTCATTCTTTCCCCTCAAACCTTAAACTGATGTGGAGACTCTAGGATTATCACTGGGTAAGTCCTCTTGAGGCACGCTGCTGCACAGTGGGTGTGGGTTCGAACTCTACCATCGCGGCTGGTGAGCTCTGAGTTTCATTAATAAATAATAAATAAATATGGTTAAAATAAATAAATAAACAAAACAAAATAATAAATAAGCAAACAAATTAAAACGTTAATAAACATGAGGTAAGGTAATGTAAATAAACATAATGTAATCTAATCTAATGAGGCAACACGGCGTTCAGTAGTTAGAACTGCTCCCTCACAGCGCTAGGAACCTGGGTTCGATTCCACTCCCGGACGACTGACTGTGTGGAGTTTGCACATTCTCCCCGTGTCTGCGTGGGTTTCCTCCGGGTGCTCCGGTTTCCTTCCACAGTCCAAAGACGTGCAGGTTAGGTGAATTGGTCATGGGAAATTACCCATAATGTGCAGGCTAGGTAGATTATACATGGGCAATGCAGTGTTATGGAGATGGGCTGGGTCCTCGTCAGATGCTCTTTGGAGGATTGATGGGCGCTTAAAGGCCTCTCTCCACGCTTTATGGATTCCATAAAGTTATTCTGACTGAAAGAAACTATCAGCGATTATGGGGAAACTCTTTCCAGTTCACTAGTGTCCTTAGGAGAAGGAAATCTGCTATCTTTACCTGGTATGAGCTATCCACATGAAAATCCTCTGAAATGGCACTTGCAAACCACTCAGTTCCAGGGGCAATTAACAAATGCTGATATCACTCACGATGCCCACATCCCAGGAAATGATTTTGATTTTTAAAAGGATGTAATTGGCTGCTATATGCTTTGCAACAAGTAATGTTGACGAAAGGCGCTATATAAATGCAAGGTTTTCTTCGGCTGATCTGGTGGAGAGAGGGTCTCTGAGGTCAGGAGTCTAACCAAGCCTCCCGTACTCTGCTCAAGTGGGTATGAAACATCCCGGGGCACAGTTGGAGTGAGACGAGGAGAGTGTTTTTCTTGTGATTTAGACCATCCAGACGTCTTCTCCCAGACAGCAGCAAGAAACGGATCAGGTTCGGGTCTGCAGTGCCTGAATTGTGGGGGCAGAGCAGGAGGCAGAAACTCATCACACAGAATAGCTGTGGTGTATTTAACAGTCAGTGCAAAAAAGATTGCTTTTTCACAAGTGCTTTGGGGCATGAAATGTGCGAGTTCATTTGAAGAGGGCGTCCTCACTGGTCCCACAGGAAGTGGCGAGGCACAGAAGTGAAATGAGTAAATGGATCAGGAGTGCCTCCCGACTCAATGCTGCAGTCCAGCTCGGCGTGAGCAAGACGAACATGAATCTGCATTTCCATAGCGCCTTTCACAGGACATCCTGACCAACATCAGGCAGCCAAAGAGGCACAGTTGTCAGTAGGAAAGCCCCTGGCCAATTTGAGCACAGCAAGATCCCACTACAATACAAACAAGCGCAGAAACAGAGCGAGTGACAGATAGAAGCACATACTGAGACATACTCAGATACACACACAGACACACACACAGACACACAGACAGACACACACACACCCACGCACACACACACACACAGACACACACAGACACAGACACCCA
>NC_057746.1:33027661-33028870 GCF_004010195.1 Chiloscyllium plagiosum | reverse complement strand
GAGATTTTAGTGGTGATGGGGGATGGTGGAGGAGAGTGTGGTGTTGGGGAGAGGTTAGTGGAGGAGGGGGATGGTGTGGGAGGTGTAAGGTAGAAGACAGAGGGAGGTGATGGAGGGTTTTTTTTTCAGACTGGAGGCCTGTGACCAGTGGAGTGCCACAAGGATTGGTGCTAGGCCCTCTACATTTTGTCAATTACATAAATGATTTGGATGCGAGCATAAGAGGTATAGTTAGTAAGTTTGCAGATGACACCAAAATTGGAGGTGTCGTGAACAGCAAAGAGGGTTACCTCCAATTACAACAGGATCTGGACCAGATGGGCCAATGGGCTGAGAAATGGCAGATGGAGTTTAATTCCGATAAATGTGAGGTGCTGCATTTTGGGAAAGCAAATCTTAGCAGGACTTATACACTTAATGGTAAGGCCCGAGGGAGTGTTGCTGAACCTTGGAGTGCAGGTTCAGAGTTCCTTGAAAGTGGAGTCACAGGTAGATAGGATAGTGACGAAGGCGTTTGGTATGCTTTCCTTTATAGGTCAGAGTATTGCATACAGGAGTTGGGAGGTCATGTTGCGTCTATTCAGGACATTGGTTAGGCCACTGTTGGAATATTGCGTGCGATTCTGGTCTCCTTCCTATCGGAAAGATGTTGTGAAACTTGAAAGGTTTCTGAAAAGATTTACAAGGATGTTGCCAGAGTTGGAGGATTTGAGCTACAGGCAGAGGCTGAACAGGCTGGGGCTGTTTTCCCTGGAACGTTGGCAGCTGAGGGGTGACCTTATAGAGGTTTACAAAATTATGGGCATGGATAGGATAAATAGACAACATCTTTTCCCTGGGATCAGGGAGTCCAGAACTAGAGGGCATAGGTTTAGGGTGAGAGGGAAAAGATATAAAAGAGACCTAAGGGGCAACACTTTCATGCAGAGGGTGGTACGTATATGGAATGAGCTGCCAGAGGATGTGGTGGAGCCTGGTACAATTGCAACATTTAAGAGGTGTTTGGATGGGTATATGAATGGGAAGGGTTTGGAGGGATGTGGGCCGGGTGCTGCCAGGTGGGACCGGATTGGGTTGGGATATTTGGTCAGCATGGACGGGTTGAACCGAAGGGTCTGTTTCCATGCTGTACATCTCTATGACTCTATGGTGGTGGGGAGTGTGGTGTTGGCGAGAGGTTAGTGGGGGAGGGGGATGATGTGGGAGGGA
>NC_057746.1:33026219-33026755 GCF_004010195.1 Chiloscyllium plagiosum | reverse complement strand
TCAGCCCCAGCTCAGTCACTCCCTCAGCCCCAGCTCAGTCACTCCCTCAACGCCAGCTCAGTCACTCCCTCAGCCCCAGCTCAGTCACTCCCTCAGCCCCCACTCAGTCACTCCCTCAGCCCCAGCTCAGTCACGCCATCAGTCCCAGCTCAGTCACTCCCTCAGCCCCAGCTCAGACAATCCCTCAGCCCCAGCTCAGTCACTCCCTCAGCCCCAGCTCAGTCACTCCCTCAACGCCAGCTCAGTCACTCCCTCAGCCCCAGTTCAGTCATTCCCTCAACCCCAGCTCAGTCACTCCATCAGTCCCAGCTCGGTCACTCCATCAGCCCCAGCTCAGTCACTCCATCAGCCCCAGCTCAGTCACTCCCTCAGCCCCAGCTCAGTCACTCCCTCAGACCCAGCTCGGTCACTCCATCAGCCCCAGCTCAGTCACTCCATCAGCCCCAGCTCAGTCACTCCATCAGCCCCAGCCCAGTCACTCCCTCAGACCCAGCTCAGTCACTCCCTCAGCCCCAGCTCAGTCATTCCATCAGCCC
>NC_057746.1:33024363-33025719 GCF_004010195.1 Chiloscyllium plagiosum | reverse complement strand
TGGGTCAGCCACTGTCTCCCTGTGGGACTGGATGGGGACAGTGGGTCAGACACTGTCTCCCTGTGGAACAGTGGGTTAGATACTGTCTCCCTGTGGGACTGGGTGGGGACAGTGGGTCAGACACTGTCTCCCTGTGGGACTGGGAGGGGACAGTGGGTCAGACACTGTCTCCCTGTGGGACTGGGTGGGGAGAGTGGGTCAGACACTCTCCCTGTGGGACGGGGTGGGGACAGTGGGTCAGACACTATCTCCCTATTGGACTGGATGGGACAGTGGGTCAGACAATGTCTCCCTGTGGGAATGGGTGGGGACAGCAGGTCAGACACTGTCTCCCTGTGGGACTGGGTGGGGTCAGTGGGTCAGACACAGTCTCCCTGTGAAACTGGGTGGGGATAGCAGGTCAGACACTGTCTCCCTGTGGGACTGGGTGGGTCAGTGGGTCAGACACTGTCTCCCTGTGGGACTGGGTGGGGAGAGTGGGTCAGACACTGTCTCCCTGTGGGACTGTTTGGGGACAGTGGGTCAGACACAATGTTGAGAATTGGGTTTTACTGTTGACAGAGTGGTGCTGGAAAAGCACAGCCAGTCAGGCAGCATCTGAGGAGCAGGAGAATTAATGCTTCAGGCAAAAGCCCTTCATCAGGCCTGATGAAGGGTTTTTGCCCGAAACATCAATTCTTCCTGGTCCTCGGATGCTGCCTAACCTGCTATACTTTTCCAGCACCACACCCTAAACTTTAGTCTCCAGCATCAGCAGTCCTCACTTTCACCTCATTGGGTTTTGCTACCTGAGTAAGATCGAGGATAGTGTTTCCCATGTGCAGGAGGTGGAAACCAGTGTCAGGGCGGAGGCAACATCGGGAAACTTTTTTATTTTTCTTCACACTGAAGCAGATGGAAATCCCGGTCAGGGTGTTGCATTCAAGTGGATTCCAGTGTCTTTTTCTCAGGTTTGATAGAAGCTGTCATCATGTTCTCTATTGCCCTCATCAGGAATATTCTGCTTGTCAATTCTGTCCTCAAAAACACTCAACAGAATTCTGACACCATCAGAATGAGGTGACATCACCTACATCTGCCTGGGACAGGCTGGGAAACGGAATTAGGATGGACAGCTCCTTACCCATTCTTTCTAAAATTTCACCCTAAGATTTTCAGTTGAAATAGTGACTGTGTTTTCTCAGAAGCAGACAAGGCCATTCAGCCCCCTCCAGACTATCATGTGATTCTAACTACCGGCTGAAGCTTCTGTCCACAAAAATGACAGCAAGCTTCCAGTTGCTTGCCATCTCCACACCCCCACCCCCGGACCAACCCCTTCCACCAACCCACCCCCTACACCCAACCCACTCCCCA
>NC_057746.1:33018044-33023039 GCF_004010195.1 Chiloscyllium plagiosum | reverse complement strand
AACAGCCACCCCACCCACAGAGTGACCCACCCTGTTGAACAATGCACCCCCCCCCCACCCTACCCCTGCACGGCTGAGGGTCACCATGCTTCAGGGGAGGCGAGAGGTTCAGAAGGCAAGTGCTTCATGGAAAACCTAGCCCAGCGCAAGAATTGAACCCATGCTCTTATGTCATACTGCATCGCAAACCAGCTAATGGAGGAATCTGTCTGAATGGTCAAGCAGCTGAAAAAGGGACCAAGCGGCCTATTTCTGGTGTGGCCCAGTCCGCAGGCTGTCTCTCCCAGCAGCAGCATTACAAGGAAAGGTGGCGATGTGACCCACAGTGCAGCACTGAAGGAAAGAAGTGGCTGGCCGAGGATCGGAGGCATGCCATGGTGGTGGAGAGAGGCTGGCACATGTCCGATGCCAGTGTTCAGGCCGTAGTTCATGTGTGGCTGGTGCCAACAGAGCATGGCCTGGGAGATTTTGTTGTTGGCTCCAAGATGGAGGAAGTGGTGAGTGTGAGTTGCTAGGTACCCGCTGGGATTCTCCTGTTGGGAATTTGTGGTAGCTGGGAGAACGGGAGAGTGTGTATCAATGAGGCATTGTGTTAATGAGCAGCACTCCCCAGCCACAGCTCAGCTCCTCTCCACACCCGGCATTCTGTTGGAAAACAGTCTTACTGCTGAGGCATGACTAACTTGAATGTCCTTTCCCATTGAAGCCCATGTCGTTCAGGACCTGGGAAAAACCTACCCAGATCTGTCCCACCAGGGACAGGGTCCGTGCGGATCAAGCAGTGGACTCTCTCATCACCCCCGAGTGCAGTGAATCTGAAAAGGGAAGAGAGTGACCCTTGATCCTGAGAGACGTGTCTGAGAAAACGATTGAGGTCAGTTTTGAAACCTCCAACCTCACCAGCTGTGTTTTTCTGATCAGGACAGGGACTGTGTAGGAGGAGACACAGAAATAGAGCTCCTGATTTTCATTGCCTGCTGTGTGAGGAAGTGACAGCCGACATTTACCCCAACCTCCAATTTTAAGTTGATTTTCTTCTTTTGACCTTCCTCTGAATGGGAATAATTTCCCTCCAGCTATTCTCTCTGATCCTTTAATCATTAATAAGCATCTCAATTAGAATGCTACTTAAGGTTGTTTCTTCATGGAGCTAAAAGCCGAGTCAATTTTCTAAATTTAACTCCCTTAGCCTGGTGATTATTCTAATGAACCCATGCTGGTTTCTGGAATGAAGTATGATGGGAGACTGGATTGGTTAGAATCCCTACAATGTGGAAACAGGCCCTTTGGCCCAACAAGTCCACACTGATCCTCCAAAGAGTAACTCACCCAACCCGATTCCCCTACCCTATATTTACCCCTGACTATTGCACCTAACCGACACATCCCTGAACACTATGGTCGTTTTAGCATGGCTAATTCACCTAACTTGCACATCTTTGGACTGTGGGAGGAAACCGGAGCACCTGGAGAAAACCCACACAGGCATGGGGAGAATGTGTAAACTCCACACAGACAGTCACCTGAGGCTAGAATTGAACCCGGGTCCCTGGTGCTGCGAGGAATCACTGTGCAGCCCACTAGAACTGTATTCACTGCAGTTTGGAAGAATTGGGTAAGGGGGGAGGTGGGGATTTCTCATGGAAACCTATAAAATTCTACCAGGGATATACAGGGTAAACACACAAAGGATGTTCCTGATGAGCAGCCAGGGGTCACAATTTAAGGATAAGGCGTTGACCATTTAATACTGAGATGAGGAGAAATTTCTTCATTCAGAGTGGCGAGCCTGTGGAATTCTCTGCCATTGGACACAGTTCAGATCAAAACATTATGCGTTTTCACAAAGGAGATAGATACGGTCATAAGACTGAAGGGATCACAGAGGATGGGGAGCATTTATTGCCCATTTTGAATTGACTAGAGGACAATTAAGAGTCATTGGCATTGCTATGAATCTGGAGTCAGTAGTAGGTGAGACTAGGTAAGGATGGCATCATTTCTTACCCTAAAGGACATAGGTGAACCAGATGGGTGTTCACAACAGCTGTCAAAACATATGCCTCCCCCATGCTAACCCGTGCGGGCTGAATGGAACCCCAGCAGCTATATAATAAACTGTGTGGTTGCCTCTCTCTCTCGCTCTCTCTCTCTCTCACTCTCTGTCTCTGATGAATGACCATCTGCTGTCCCTTGAGGAAGATGATGAATTGCCTGTACAAAGGTCATCCATCCCTTCCTAGGCCCACCCAGGAGGTTTTGGCAAGGAGGAAATCTCACTGCACCACCGAATCCAGAACCTGATGTGACACTTGAACTGTGTAAATTTCTGGAATAAAAATCTAGTCTAATGGCAGCTGTTGACAAACATCCATCTGGTATACTAATAGGGAAGGGACACTGCCAACCTTACCTGGTGTGGTTGTACAAGTGACTACTCTGGGCAATGAGGATGGGTAACAGATGCCAGCCCAGCCAGTGATGCCCACACCCCCTGATAAAGTAAAACAATGGCACTGTCTAACTTTTGTTTTTCCTGAAATCAGCATAAGCCAGAATTGGGTCGAGAATGTGGTGCTGGAAAAGTACAGCAGGAGAGGCAGCAGCCGAGGACCAGGAGAATCGACATTTGAAAATCTATCATCTCTGGGAAAGCCTGGGCTCAGGAGGGTAAAATCCAGCACAGAAGAAGCCCACTCTGTCCATAGAATGTGTGACAGCTCTCTCAGTCTCTGCATCCCATTTGGCCGCACGTTAGTTTCTCAGTCCCTGTGGCGTCTTCAGGACAGGGTCAGAGGGTAATCTAATCAAGGGGAGCCCTTTGAAAGAGAACAATTAGGGATCGACAGCAGATACGAGCTTTGCCAGTGCTGCAAAAATGCAAGAATATTACACCCTGGTCACCTCCTCACACACCCGCCTCCCCTTCATTCCCCTCCTCCCACTCCACAACTCCACAACCCCCGATGGAACATCCCCACCTCCACCTTGGACCATCTTCAGGACTCTACCCCTTCCTATTTACAAAGGAAAGGTACAATGAACCATCCAGCGCTCAGCCCTTTTAAGAGCTGCTGCTGATTCATATTCTCCACCTCTCTGTCCTGGTGTTGAGTGTTTGATGAAGGACATGATTAAATGCTTATCCCAAAGCCATCTATTAAATCTGCTCCTGTAATAAAGGCAGCGATTTTAATTTCCACTGCATCTCATCTGCAATCAGCAGCCCCATTACTGTGAGGCAATTATGGATTTGGAAAAGAGATTATTTAACTTCAAAATATACATAATTCATAAAAAATAACTGTATATATACATAGTCACAAATACAGTTTGAGCTGAAAATGTGTTGCTGGAAAAGCGCATCAGGTCAGGCAGCATCCAAGGAGCAGGAGAATCAACGTTTCGGGCATGAGCCGTTCTTCAGGAATTCTTCCTCCTTGCCAAATACAGTTTGGTTTTGGACAGTAGCATATCAAGGAAACAAACAAACATTGGAGTTTGACTCTATCCAAACATCCCTTACTTGTAAAATACTAATATTTAGAGATATTTGAGACATTGGCACGGTCTGATAACTAAACAGACCCCATTTAACTTTGGCAGAAAGACCTCAGACAGTGTTCTTTACCCACAGTGCCTTGCAGCAGCTGCCCCAGGCTTTAGTGTGTCACTCAGCACATAGGCCTGGACTTTGAAGCGTGCCAGTCTGTAACAATTAGTCGGGGTCAACTCCTTGATCTGGAAGATGCACAAGTTTAGGGCAGAACAAAGAATGTATTTCTCCGAGTTGATGGTCTTTCAGGGGCAGTCAATGTTTGATTCAGTGTGCATCCCAGGGAACACACCGTAGAGCACAGAGTCCTGTGTCACGGAGCTGCTCGGGATGAAGTTCAACATAAACTACTGCAATTTTCTTCAGAATTCATTTTCAAAGGCACTTTTTTAATTTCAAAAATATGCTTTATTCATAAAGAACCTTTGTATACATACACATTGTCATAAGTGCAGATCGGGGTTAAGTGGTACTGGAAAAGCACAACAGTTCAGGTAGCTTCCGAGGAGCAGTAAAATCGACATTTCGGGCAAAAGCCCTTCATCAGGACTTTCAAGCTTTTGCCCGAAACATCGATTTTACTGCTCCTCGGATGCTGCCTGAACTGCTGTGCTTTTCCAGCACCACTCTACTCCAGGATCTGGTTTCCAGCATCTGCAGTCATTGTTTATACCACAAATACAGATCGGTTCAGTACAGTTGCATATCAAATAAACAATGTTGACTCTATCTTAGACATACAATACTAATATTTACATATATTTGAGACACTGGGAGGGTCTGAAAACTGAACAGACGCCCATTCCTTTGCAAAGGCACATTCCAAATGATGTTCAAGCAGCAAACAGGCCACTTCATTGGTGAAGAAAGTGATGAGGTTATCGGTTATACCCTGCCCTTTCACCAACCAGGCAAGGGTGATCAACTCTCCCGATTGTCCCGATATCTCTCACAATGTTCCATAAAAATCTATAACTGGAACTGGAAAATATTGTGCCTTCTTTTCCAGTTGACTCTGAGTACTATTAAAGGCAAGTTGTGGAAAATAACTGGTTGACCAACATTTGGTTACAAAGAGTCAACTCACTTTCAGTTGTGCTGGGTCCTCTACTTTTTGTTATTTACATAAATGATTTGGATGTGAGCATAAGAGGTAGAGTTAGTCAGTTTGCAGATGACACCAAAATTGGAGGTGTACTGGACAGTGAAGAGGGTTACCTCAGATTACAACAGGATCTGGACCCGATGGGCCAATGAGCTGAGAAGTGGCAGATGGAGTTTAATTCAGATAAATGTGAGGTGCTGCATTTTGGGAAAGCAAATCTTAGCAGGACTTATACACTTAATGGTAAGGTCCTAGGGAGTGTTGCTGAACAAAGAGACCTTGGAGTGCAGGTTCATAGCTCCTTGAAAGTGGAGTCGCAGGTAGATAGGATAGT